>NC_092226.1:58373476-58441250 GCF_036320965.1 Panulirus ornatus
ATATATATATATATATATATATATATATATATATATATATATATATATATATATATATATATATATATATATATATATATATATATATATATATATATCTGGGAATGGATTTGGCTGCGGATGGAACCATGGAAGCGAAAGTGAATCATAGGGTGGGGGAGGGGGCATAAGTTCTGGGGGTGTTGAAAATTTATGGAAGTTGAGAACATTGCCTTGGAAAGGAAAAATGGGTATGTTTGAAGGAATAGTAGTTCCAACAATGTTATATGCTTGTGAGGTGTGGGCTATAGATAGAGTTGTGCGGAGGAGGGTGAATGTGCTGGAAATGAGGTGTTTGAGGACAATTTGTGATGTGAGGTTGTTTGATCGAGTAAGTAAAGAAAGGGTAAGAGAGATGTGTGATAATAAAAAAGAGTGTGGTTGAGAGAGCAGAAGAGGGTGTTTTGAAATGGTTTGGTCACATGGAGAGAATGAGTGAGGAAAGATTGACCAAGAGGGTATATGTGTTAGAGGTGGAGGGAACAAGGAGAAGTTGGAAACCAAATTGGAGGTGGAGAGATGGAGTGAAAAAGATTTTGAGTTAACAGGGACTGAACATGCAGGAGGGTGAAAGGTGTGCAAGGAATAGAGTGAATTGGAACGATGTGGTATACCGGGGTCAACGTGTTGTCAATGAGTTGAACCAGGGCATGTGAAGCGTCTGGGGTAAACCATGGAAAATTTTGTGGGGCCTGAATGTGGAAAGGAAGCTGTGGTTGGGGTGCATTATACATGACAGCTAGAACCTGAGTATGAACAAATGTGGCCTTTGTCGTCTTTTCCTAGCGCTACCAGGCGCACATGCAGGGGAGGGGGTTTTCATTTCATGTGTGGCAGGGTGGCAACGGGAATGAATAAGGGCAGACAGTATGAATTATGTACATGTGTATGTATGTATATGTCTGTGTGTGTATATATATGTATATGTTGAAATGTATAGGTATGTATATGTGCTGTGTGTGGATGTGTATGTATATACATGTGTATGTGGGTGGGTTGGGCCATTCTTTCGTCTGTTTCCTTGCGCTACCTCGCTAACGCGGGAGACAGCGACAAAGTATAATAGAATAGAATATATATATATATATATATATATATATATATATATATATATATATATATATATATATATATATATATATATATATATATATATATATATATATATATATATATATATATATATATTCCTATGAATCCACGGGGGAAATGAAACACGAAAAGTTCCCAAGTGCACTTTCGTGTAATAATCACATCATCAGGGCAGACACAAGATAGGAATATAACAGTCAGTTGATATACATCGAAGAGACGAAGCTAGGACGCCATTTGGTAAACATGTGATTGTCCAAAACATACGACGAGCGTTAATAAATTCATCATTGTACAAATTTTATCAACAATAAAGTTATCTAATTTGTACAGACCATTACAAATATTAAGATTATAATTCTTTGTGTATTTAATAATGGAAGATTCAATGATCTTTCTCTTGGTAATAGAGTTAGAGTTAACAACTGAGGTGGCCTTACTCCAGTCAATATAATGATCATAGTTTTTAACATGATTAAACAAGGCATTTGATTCTTGTCCCATTCTTATACTATATTTATGTTGCTTAAGTCTAACAGAAATATCCTTACCAGTCTGACCAACATAAAATTTATCACAGTTTCCACAAGGAACTTTATAGATGCAACCAAGAGAGTTTTCTGGTGAATTCCTGATTAAGATATTCTTTATAGTAATATTGTTGCTAAAGGCAACATTTACATTGAAGGATTTAAGCAACATGGGAAGCAAAGTGAAATTATTATTAAAAGGGAGAACTAAAAGATTCTTGGTGTCAATGGGAGGTTTGGGCTCAACTCTATAAAATGATTACTTTGCTAACTTATGGGATTTATCAATGAAAGATCTAGGGTACTTTAACTTAGATCCAATGGAATATATCTTCTCAAACTCATCATCAATATACTCTGGACTGCAAATACGTAATGCCCTTAGGAACATAGATTGATATGATGATAATTTAACTCTGTTGAGATGAGTAATAATGGATATATGAGCATACATTAGTGGGTTTTCTGTATATGCTAAACTTAAACTTTTTTCCTTGTCTATGGATCATGCAATCTAAAAATGGTAACATACCATTATTTTCATTTTCTACAGTAAATTTGATGGAAGGTACTAAATTGTTAAGTAAGGGGAGAAATATTTGTAAATTTTCATTTGTTGGCCAAATACAAAGAACATCATCTACATACCTAAACCAAATTGCATTGTAAGGTAAGATATCCTTGAGTAATTTTGTTTCAAAAAATTCATATAAAGATTACTTAGTACAGGTGAAAGAGGGTTATCCATTTCCATACCAAATTTTTGAGCACAATAATCTCCATTAAATTGAAATACACAGTCTTTTATACACAATTTTATCAGTTCAATGAAATTAGACTTTGAAACAGGTAATTGAATATCATCCAAGACATCAAATAAATATTCTAAAAGGTCATCAACTGGAACTTTAGTGAAAAGTGAGGAAACATCAAAGCTAACTAGTTTGAAATCAAAATTAGTATTGATACTGTTCAGCTTGTTGACTAAATCTACATTCTTCATGATATTAGAATTTGATACCTTACCCACTATAGGGCTTAATAAGGAAACTAACCATTTTTATAATTTATATGTGATGGAGCCTACTGAACTAACTATAGGTCTTGCTGGAAAATTTTGTTTGTGTGTTTTGATAAGTACATACATATATGGCAATGAAGGGGACAAAGATGACAAATTTTTGATAAGAGAAATGTTACCTTTCAACAACAACTTCATTTCTTTATTGAAGTGAGAATTAACTGCTTCTAAGGGATTTTTACTAAGTTTAGAATATGTTGTGTTATCATTTACCTAAAATGAATGATCTTCTAAATGATAACACAAAATATTCTAAACTGAGCAAAAATCCCTTAGAAGCAGTTAATTCTCACTTCAATAAAGAAATGAAGTTGTTGTTGAAAGGTAACATTTCTCTTATCAAAAATTTGTCATCTTTGTCCCCTTCATTGCCATATATGTATGGACTTATCGAAACACATAAACAAAATTTTCCACGTATATTTTCCACGTAATTTTCAACGTATACATACAAATACATGCACAGACATATACATGTATATAGATGTACATATTCATACCTGCTGCCTTCGTCCATTCCTGTCAACACCCCGCCACACATGAAAAAGCATCACTCCCCTCACTCCTGAGAAAAGACAAAAAGGCCACACTCGTTCACACTGAGTCTATAGCTGTCACGTGTTATACACCGAAACCACAGCTCTCTTTCACACCCAGCACCCACAGACCATGGATTACCTATACATTTCAAAGTATACGTATATTTACATACACAGAAATTTGGAAACATACACATTATACATTCACTCTTGCTGCCTACGTCCATTCCCGCCCCCATCCCGCCACACATGAAATGGCTTACCCTCACCCTGCACGCGTTCGAGATTGCACTAGGAAAAGACAACAAAAGCCACATTCGTTCACACTCAGTCTCTAGCTGTCATGTGTAATGCACCGAAACTACAATTTCCTTTCCACATCCAGGTCCCACAAAATACTCCGTGATTTTTCCTAGACGCTTCCCATACTCTGGTTCAATCCACTATCAGCACATCCAGCCCGGTATACCACATCTTTCGAATTCACTCTATTACTTACACGCCTTCAACCTCATGTATGTTCAGGCCCCGATCTCTCAAAATCTTTTTCACTCCATCCTTCCACCTCCAATTTGGACTTCCGCTTCTTCTGGTTCCCTCTACCTTTGACACATATCCTTATTGTCAATCTATCCTCAATCACTCTATCCTTGTGACCAAACCGTTTCAACACACCCTCTTCTACTCTCTCAACCACACTCTTTCTATTATCACATATCTCTCTTACCTTTTCATTACTCTCTCGATTAAACCACTTTACACCACATATCGCCTCAAACATTTCATTTCCAACACATACTTCATCCTTTGCACAACCCTACCTATAGCCTATGCCTCACAATCATATAACAGTTTTGGAACCACACTTCCTTCAAATATACCTATTTTTGATCGAGATGACGTTCTCTCCTTCCACACATTCTTGTATGTTCTATGAAGGTGTGCGCTTCTATGCTTTATGTTTGTATTCATATATCTCCGCGTTGTACAGTTAGGTTCGGTAAAATGCTATCTGCTGGCTATGTGCGCCTGTTGGGAAATGACCGGTTTAGACCCCGTTGCTTACCAACGTGAGATGAACGGTATTCGAGTACATAGTATTCAAATAATCCTTTCCTATTAGCCAGGCCCATAGCCTAGAGGTTAGAATTCCCGCCTCTTGCACAGGGCTCCCTGGTTCGACCCTGGCTGTTGGAGGTTTGTAGGATATATATGTATATACATATATATATATATATATATATATATATATATATATATATATATATATATACATATATATATATATATATATATATATATATATATATACATATATATCCCTGGGGATAGGGGAGAAAGAATACTTCCCACGTATTCCCTGCGTGTCGTAGAAGGCGACTAAAAGGGGAGGGAGCGGGGGGCTGGAAATCCTCCCCTCTCTTTTTTTTTTTTCCAAAAGAAGGAACAGAGAAGGGGGCCAGGTGAGGATATTCCCCCAAAGGCACAGTCCTCTGTTCTTAACGCTACCTCGCTAACGCGGGAAATGGCAAATAGTTTGAAAAAAAAAAAGTATATATATATATATATATATATATATATATATATATATATATATATATATATATATATTTTTTTTTTTTTTTTTTTTCATACTTTGTCGCTGTCTCCCGCGTTTGCGAGGTAGCGCAAGGAAACAGACGAAAGAAATGGCCTAACCCCCCCCCATACACATGTACATACACACGTCCACACACGCAAATATACATACCTACACAGCTTTCCATGGTTTACCCCGGACGCTTCACATGCCTTGATTCAATCCACTGACAGCACGTCAACCCCTGTATACCACATCGCTCCAATTCACTCTATTCCTTGCCCTCCTTTCACCCTCCTGCATGTTCAGGCCCCGATCACACAAAATCCTTTTCACTCCATCTTTCCACCTCCAATTTGGTCTCCCTCTTCTCCTCGTTCCCTCCACCTCCGACACATATATCCTCTTGGTCAATCTTTCCTCACTCATTCTCTCCATGTGCCCAAACCATTTCAAAACACCCTCTTCTGCTCTCTCAACCACGCTCTTTTTATTTCCACACATCTCTCTTACCTTTACGTTACTTACTCGATCAAACCACCTCACACCACACATTGTCCTCAAACATCTCATTTCCAGCACATCCATCCTCCTGCGCACAACTCTATCCATAGCCCACGCCTCGCAACCATACAACATTGTTGGAACCACTATTCCTTCAAACATACCCATTTTTGCTTTCCGGGATAATGTTCTCGACTTCCACACATTTTTCAAGGCTCCCAAAATTTTCGCCCCCTCCCCCACCCTATGATCCACTTCCGCTTCCATGGTTCCATCCGCTGACAGATCCACTCCCAGATATCTAAAACACTTCACTTCCTCCAGTTTTTCTCCATTCAAACTCACCTCCCAATTGACTTGACCCTCAACCCTACTGTACCTAATAACCTTGCTCTTATTCACATTTACTCTTAACTTTCTTCTTCCACACACTTTACCAAACTCCGTCACCAGCTTCTGCAGTTTCTCACATGAATCCGCCACCAGCGCTGTATCATCAGCGAACAACAACTGACTCACTTCCCAAGCTCTCTCATCCCCAACAGACTTCATACTTGCCCCTCTTTCCAAGACTCTTGCATTTACCTCCCTAACAACCCCATCCATAAACAAATTAAACAACCATGGAGACATCACACACCCCTGCCGCAAACCTACATTCACTGAGAACCAATCACTTTCCTCTCTTCCTACACGTACACATGCCTTACATCCTCGATAAAAACTTTTCACTGCTTCTAACAACTTGCCTCCCACACCATATATTCTTAATACCTTCCACAGAGCATCTCTATCAACTCTATCATATGCCTTCTCCAGATCCATAAATGCTACATACAAATCCATTTGCTTTTCTAAGTATTTCTCACATACATTCTTCAAAGCAAACACCTGATCCACACATCCTCTACCACTTCTGAAACCACACTGCTCTTCCCCAATCTGATGCTCTGTACATGCCTTCACCCTCTCAATCAATACCCTCCCATATAATTTACCAGGAATACTCAACAAACTTATACCTCTGTAATTTGAGCACTCACTCTTATCCCCTTTGCCTTTGTACAATGGCACTATGCACGCATTCCGCCAATCCTCAGGCACCTCACCATGAGTCATACATACATTAAATAACCTTACCAACCAGTCAACAATACAGTCACCCCCTTTCTTAATAAATTCCACTGCAATACCATCCAAACCTGCTGCCTTGCCGGCTTTCATCTTCCGCAAAGCTTTTACTACCTATTCTCTGTTTACCAAATCATTTTCCCTAACCCTCTCACTTTGCACACCACCTCGACCAAAACACCCTATATCTGCCACTCTGTCATCAGACACATTCAACAAACCTTCAAAATACTCATTCCATCTCCTTCTCACATCACCACTACTTGTTATCACCTCCCCATTTACGCCCTTCACTGAAGTTCCCATTTGCTCCCTTGTCTTACGCACCCTATTTACCTCCTTCCAGAACATCTTTTTATTCTCCCTAAAATTTACTGATAGTCTCTCACCCCAACTCTCATTTGCCATTTTTTTCACCTCTTGCACCTTTCTCTTGACCTCCTGTCTCTTTCTTTTATACTTCTCCCACTCAATTGCATTTTTTCCCTGCAAAAATCGTCCAAATGCCTCTCTCTTCTCTTTCACTAATACTCTTACTTCTTCATCCCACCACTCACTACCCTTTCTAAACAGCCCACCTCCCACTCTTCTCATGCCACAAGCATCTTTTGCGCAATCCATCACTGATTCCCTAAATACATCCCATTCCTCCCCCACTCCCCTTACTTCCATTGTTCTCAACTTTTTCCATTCTGTACACAGTCTCTCCTGATACTTCTTCACACAGGTCTCCTTCCCAAGCTCACTTACTCTCACCACCTTCTTCACCCCAACATTCACTCTTCTTTTCTGTAAACCCATACTAATCTTCACCTTAGCCTCCACAAGATAATGATCAGACATCCCTCCAGTTGCACCTCTCAGCACATTGACATCCAAAAGTCTCTCTTTCGCACGCCTGTCAATTAACACGTAATCCAATAACGCTCTCTGGCCATCTCTTCTACTTACATAAGTATACTTATGTATATCTCGCTTTTTAAATCAGGTATTCCCAATCATCAGTCCTTTTTCAGCACATAAATCTACAAGCTCTTCACCATTTCCATTTACAACACTGAACACCCCATGCATACCAATTATTCCCTCAACTGCCACATTACTCACCTTTGCATTCAAATCACCCATCACTATAACCCGGTCTCGTGCATCAAAACCGCTAACACACTCATTTAGCTGCTCCCAAAACACTTGCCTCTCATGATCTTTCTTCTCATGCCCAGGTGCATATGCACCAATAATCACCCACCTCTCTCCATCAACTTTCAATTTTACCCATATTAATCGAGAATTTACTTTCTTACATTCTATCACATACTCCCACAACTCCTGTTTCAGGAGTATTGCTACTCCTTCCCTTGCTCTTGTCCTCTCACTAACCCCTTACTTCACTCCCCAGACATTTCCAAACCACTCTTCCCCTTTACCCTTGAGCTTCGTTTCACTCAGAGCCAAAACATCCAGGTTCCTTTCCTCAAACATACTACCTATCTCTCCTTTTTTCACATCTTGGTTACATCCACACACATTTAGGCACCCCACTCTGAGCCTTCGAGGAGGATGATCACTCCCCGCGTGACTCCTTCTTCTGTTTCCCATTTTAGAAAGTTAATACAGGGAGGGGAGGATTTCCGGCCCCCCGCTCCCGTCCCCTCTAGTCGCTTTCTACGACACGCGAGGAATACGTGGGAAGTATTCTTTCACCCCTATCCCCAGTGATGGGTGATTTGAATGCAAAGGTGAGTAATGTGGCAGTTGAGGGAATAATTGGTATGCATGGGGTGTTCAGTGTTGTAAATGGAAATGGTGAAGAGCTTGTAGATTTATGTGCTGAAAAAGGACTGATGATTGGGAATACCTGGTTTAAAAAGCGAGATATACATAAGTATACTTATGTAAGTAGGAGAGATGGCCAGAGAGCGTTATTGGATTACGTGTTAATTGACAGGCGTGCGAAAGAGAGACTTTTGGATGTTAATGTGCTGAGAGGTGCAACTGGAGGGATGTCTGATCATTATCTTGTGGAGGCTAAGGTGAAGATTAGTATGGGTTTTCAGAAAAGAGGAGTGAATGTTGGGGTGAAGAAGGTGGTGAGAGTAAGTGAGCTTGGGAAGGAGACCTGTGTGGGGAAGTACCAGGAGAGACTGTGTACAGAATGGAAAAAGGTGAGAACAATGGAAGTAAGGGGAGTCGGGGAGGAATGGGATGTATTTAGGGAATCAGTGATGGATTGCGCAAAAGATGCTTGTGGCATGAGAAGAGTGGGAGGTGGGCTGTTTAGAAAGGGTAGTGAGTGGTGGGATGAAGAAGTAAGAGTATTAGTGAAAGAGAAGAGAGAGGCATTTGGACGATTTTTGCAGGGAAAAAATGCAATTGAGTGGGAGAAGTATAAAAGAAAGAGACAGGAGGTCAAGAGAAAGGTGCAAGAGGTGAAAAAAAGGGCAAATGAGAGTTGGGGTGAGAGACTATCAGTAAATTTTAGGGAGAATAAAAAGATGTTCTGGAAGGAGGTAAATAGGGTGCGTAAGACAAGGGAGCAAATGGGAACTTCAGTGAAGGGCGTAAATGGGGAGGTGATAACAATTAGCGGTGATGTGAGAAGGAGATGGAATGAGTATTTTGAAGGTTTGTTGAATGTGTCTGATGACAGAGTGGCAGATATAGGGTGTTTTGGTCGAGGTGGTGTGCAAAGTGAGAGGGTTAGGGAAAATGATTTGATAAACAGAGAAGAGGTAGTAACAGCTTTGCGGAAGATGAAAGCCGGCAAGGCAGCAGGTTTGGATGGTATTGCAGTGGAATTTATTAAGAAAGGGGGTGACTGTATTGTTGACTGGTTGGTAAGGTTATTTAATGTATGTATGACTCATGGTGAGGTGCCTGAGGATTGGCGGAATGCGTGCATAGTGCCATTGTACAAAGGCAAAGGGGATAAGAGTGAGTGCTCAAATTACAGAGGTATAAGTTTGTTGAGTATTCCTGGTAAATTATATGGGAGGGTATTGATTGAGAGGGTGAAGGCATGTACAGAGCATCAGATTGGGGAAGAGCAGTGCGGTTTCAGAAGTGGTAGAGGATGTGTGGATCAGGTGTTTGCTTTGAAGAATGTATGTGAGAAATACTTAGAAAAGCAAATGGATTTGTATGTAGTATTTATGGATCTGGAGAAGGCATATGATAGAGTTGATAGAGATGCTCTGTGGAAGGTATTAAGAATATATGGTGTGGGAGGCAAGTTGTTAGAAGCAGTGAAAAGTTTTTATCGAGGATGTAAGGCATGTGTACGTGTAGGAAGAGAGGAAAGTGATTGGTTCTCAGTGAATGTAGGTTTGCGGCAGGGGTGTGTGATGTCTCCATGGTTGTTTAATTTGTTTATGGATGGGGTTGTTGGGGGGGTGAATGCAAGAGTCTTGGAAAGAGGGGCAAGTATGAAGTCTGTTGGGGATGAGAGAGCTTGGGAAGTGAGTCAGTTATTGTTCGCTGATGATACAGCGCTGGTGGCTGATTCATGTGAGAAACTGCAGAAGCTGGTGACTGAGTTTGGTAAAGTGTGTGGAAGAAGAAAGTTGAGAGTAAATGTGAATAAGAGCAAGGTTATTAGGTACAGTAGGGGTGAGGGTCAAGTCAACTGGGAGGTGAGTTTGAATGGAGAAAAACTGGAGGAAGTGAAGTGTTTTAGATATCTGGGAGTGGATCTGTCAGCGGATGGAACCATGGAAGCGGAAGTGGATCATAGGGTGGGGGAGGGGGCGAAAATTTTGGGAGCCTTGAAAAATGTGTGGAAGTCGAGAACATTATCTCGGAAAGCAAAAATGGGTATGTTTGAGGGAATAGTGGTTCCAACAATGCTGTATGGTTGCGAGGCGTGGGCTATGGATAGAGATGTGCGCAGGAGGATGGATGTGCTGGAAATGAGATGTTTGAGGACAATGTGTGGTGTGAGGTGGTTTGATCGAGTAAGTAACGTAAGGGTAAGAGAGATGTGTGGAAATAAAAAGAGCGTGGTCGAGAGAGCAGAAGAGGGTGTTTTGAAATGGTTTGGGCACATGGAGAGAATGAGTGAGGAGAGATTGACCAAGAGGATATATGTGTCGGAGGTGGAGGGAACGAGGAGAAGAGGGAGACCAAATTGGAGGTGGAAAGATGGAGTGAAAAAGATTTTGTGTGATCGGGGCCTGAACATGCAGGAGGGTGAAAGGAGGGCAAGAAATAGAGTGAATTGGAGTCATGTGGTATACAGGGGTTGACGTGCTGTCAGTTGATTGAAGCAAGGCATGTGAAGCGTCTGGGGTAAACCATGGAAAGCTGTGTAGGTATGTATATTTGCGTGTGTTGGGCCATTTCTTTCGTCTGTTTCCTTGCGCTACCTCGCAAACGCGGGAGACAGCGACAAAGTATAAAAAAAAAAAAAAAAAAAAAAAAAAAAAAAAAATATATATATATATATATATATATATATATATATATATATATATATATATATATATATATATATATACATATATATATATATATATACATATATATATATATATATACATATATATATATACATATATATATATATATATATATATATATATATATATATATATATATATATATATATATATATATATATATATATATATATATATATATATATATATATATATTATTCTTTTTAACAGCCGTCTCCTGCGTTAGCGAGGTAGCTCAATGGCTCATAGTGAAGTGCCTGAGAATTTATTGAATGCATGCATAGTGCCATTGTACAAAGGCAAAGGGGATAAATGTGAGTGTTCAAATTTCAGAGATATAAGTTTGTTGAGTATTCCTGGGAAATTATATGAGAGGGTATTGATTGAGTGGTTTAAAGCATGTACAGAACATCAGATGGGGGAATAGCAGTGTGGTTTCAGAAGTGGTAGAGGATCTGTTGAGCAGGTGTTTGCTGCGAAGAATGTATGTGAGAGATACTTAGAAAAACAGATGGATTTTTATGAAGCATTTATGGATCTGGATAAGGCATATGATAGAGTTGATAGGTATGCTCTGTGAAAGGTATTAAACGTATCTGGCGAAGGAGGTAAGTTGCTAGAAGCAGAGAACAGTTTTAATCGAGGATGCAAAGCATGTGTACGAGTAGGAAGAGAGAAAAGTGATTGGTTTCCAGTGAAAGTCTGTTTGCGGCAGGAGTGCGTGTTGTCGCCATGGTTGTTTAATTTGCTTAGGAATGGGGTGGTTAGGGAGGTGAATGCAGGAGTTTTGGAGGGAGGGGCATATATGAAGTCTGTTGTGGATGAGAGGGCTTGGGAAGTGATTCAGTTGTTATTCGCTGATAGAATAACGCTTATGGCTGATTCGGATGAGAAACTGCATAAGTTGGTGACTGAGTGTGGTAAAGTGTGTGAAATAAGAAGTAGGACTGAGGGACAAGGAAATTGCGAAGTTTAAATGGAGAAAAACTGGAGGAATTGAAATATTTTAGATATCTGGGAGTGGATTTAGCTGCAGATGGAACCATGGAATCGGAAGTGAGTCACAGGGTGGGGAAAGGGGCAAACGTTCTGGAAGCTTAGAAGAATGTGTGGAAGGCAAGAATGTTACCTCCGAGAGGATAATTAGGTATGTTCGAAGGAATATTGGTTCCAACAATGTTATATGGTTGTGAGGCATGGGCGACAGATATGGTTGTGCGGAGGAGGGCAGATGTGTTGGAAAGGACATGTTTGAGAATAATACATGGAGTGAGGTGGTTTTGATTAAGTAATGAAAGACTAAGAGATTTGTGGTAATAAAAAAGTGTGGTTGAGAGAGCAGAAGAGGGTGTATTGAAATTGTTTGGTCACATGTAGAGAATGAGTGAGGAAAGATTGACAAAAAGGATATATGTGTCAGGGGTGGAGGGAACAAGGACAAGTGGGAGACCAAATTGGAGGTGCAAGGATAGAGCGAAAAAGATTTCGAGCACTCGGGGCCTGAACATACTGGAGGGTGAAAGTCGTGCAAGGAATAGAGTGAATTGGAACGATGTGGTATACCGGGGTCAACGTGCTGTCAATGGATTGAACCTGGGCATGTGAAGCGTCTTAGGTAAAGCATGGAAAGTTTTGTGGTGCCTGGATGTAGAAAGGGAGCTATGGTTTCGGTGCATTACATATGACAGCTAGAGACTAAGGATGGACGAAAATGGCCTTTTCTTTTTTTAAAGCGCTACCTTACGCGCATACTGGGTGAGGGGGTTGTCATATCATGTGTGGTGGGGTGCAGGGTGGCGGCAAGAATGGATGAAGGGAGCATGTATGAATATGTACATGTATATTTATGTATATGTCTGTGTATTCCTATGAGTCCACGGGGAAAATGTAGCACGATAAGTTCCCAAGTGCACTTGCGTGTAATAATCACATCATCAGGGGAGACACAAAAGAGAAACATACCAGTCAGTTGATATACGTCGAAGAGACGAAGCTACGACGCCACTTGGTGAACAAGCACTTGGGAACTTATCGTGTTTCAGTTGCCACGTGGACTCAGGAATATCTTGATCACGCGCAAAATTGTGATCCCTTACATGTCAGTGTATGTATATGTATGTATGCGTTGAAAGGTATAGGTATGTATGTATGCGTTGAAATGTATAGGTATGTATATGTGCGTGTGTGGACGTGTATTGTATATACATGTTTCCTTCCGCTACCTCGCTAACGGGGGCGACAGCGACAAAGTATGATAGAATAAATAAATAAATAAGTAAATATATATATATATACATATATATATATATATATATATATATATATATATATATATACATCTTTCTTTTTTTCTTTTAAACTATTCGCCATTTCCCGCGTTAGCGAGGTAGCATTAAGAACAGAGGATTGGGCCTTTGAGGGAATACCCTCACCTGGCCCAATTCTCTGTTCCTTCTTTTGGAAAATTAAAAAAAAAAAAAAAAAAAAAAAAAAAAAAAACGAGAGGGGAGGATTTCCAGCCCCCCGCTCCCTCCCCTTTTAGTCGCCTTCTACGACACGCAGGGAATACGTGGGAAGTATTCTTAATCCCCTATCCCCAGGGATAATATATATATATATATATATATATATATATATATATATATATATATATATATATATATATATATATATATATATATATTATTTTTTTCTTATTTTGCTTTGTTGCTGTCTCCCGCGTTAGTGAGGTTGCGCAAGGAAACAGAGGAAAGAATGGCCCAACCCACCCACATATACATGTATATACATACACGTCCACACACACAAATATATATACCTATACATCTCAACGTATACATATATATACACACACAGACATATACATATATACGCATGTACATAATTCATACTGTCTGCCTTTATTCATTCCCATCGCCACCCCGCCACACATGAAATATCAATCCCCACCCCCCTCATGTGTGCGAGGTAGCACTAGGTAAAGACAACAAAGGCCACATTCGTTCACACTCAGTCTCTAGCTGTCATGTAATAATGCACCGAAACCACAGCTCCCTTTCCACATCCAGGCCCCACACAACTTTCCATGGTTTACCCCAGACACTTATATATATATATATATATATATATATATATATATATATATATATATATATATATATATATATATATATATATATATATATATATTTTTTTTTTTATTATACCTTGTCGCTGTCTTCCGCGTTAGCGAGGTAGCGCAAGGACACAGACGAAAGAATATCTCAACCCATCCACATACACATGTATATACCTACACGTCTACACACACACATATACATACCTATACATCTCAACGTATACATACATATACACACACAGACATATACATATATACGCATGTATATAATTCATACTGTCTTCCCTTATTCATTCCCGTCGACTCCCCGTCACACCTGAAGTGACAACCCCCTCCCCCCGCATGTGCGCGAAGTAGCGCTAGGAAAAGACAACAAAGGCCACATTCGTTCACACTCAGTCACTAGCTGTCATGTATAATGCACCAGAACCACAGCTCCCTTCCCACATCCTGGCCCTATAAAACTTTCCATGGTTATCCCAGACGCTTCACATGCCCTGGTTCAATCAATTGACAGCACGTCAACCCCGGTATACCACATCGTTCCAATTCACTCTATTCCGTGCAAGCCTTTCACCCTCCTGCATGTTTAGGCCCCGATCACTCAAAATCTTTTTCATTCCATCTTTCCACCTCCAATTTGATCTCCAACTTCTCGTTCCCTCCAGCTCTGACGCATATATCTTCTTTGTCAATCTTTCCTCACTCAATCACTCCATGTGACCAAACCATTTCAAAACACCCTCTTTTGCTCTCTCCACCACACTCTTTTTATTATCACACATCTCTCTTACCCCTTCATTACTTACTCAATAAAACCACCTCACACCACATATTGTCCTCACACATCTCATTTCCAGCACATCCACCCACCTCCGCACGACTCTATCTATAGCCCAAGCCTCGCAACCATATAACATTGTTGGGACCACAATTCCCTCAAACATACCGATTTTTGCTTTCCAATATAACGATCTCGGCTTCCACATATTTTTCAACGCTCCCAGAACTTTCGCTCCCTCCCCCACCCTATGATTCACTTCAGCTTCCATCGTTCCATCCGCTGCCAAATCTACTCACAGATATCTAAAACATTTCACTTCCTCCGGTTTTTCTTCATCCAAACTTACTCCCAAATGGCTTGTCCCTGAACCCTACTGTACCTATTATCCTTGCTCTCGTTCACATTTACTCTCACCTTTCTTCTTTCACACACTTTACCAAACTCAGTCACCAGCTTCTGCAGTTTCTCACCCGAATCAGCTACCAGCGCTGTATCATCAGCGAACAATTGACTCACTTCCCAAGCTCTCTCATCCACAGCAGACTGCATACTTGCCCCTCTTTCCAAAATTCTTGCATTCACCTCCCTAACAACCCAATCCATAAACAAATTAAACAACCTTGGAGACATCACCCACCCCGGCCGCAAACCAACATTCACCTAGAACCAATCACTTTCCTCTCTTCCTACACGTACACATGCCTTACGTCCTCGATAAAAACTTTTCACTGTTTCTAACAACTTAACCTAACAGAGCATCTCTATCAACTCTATCATATGCCTTCTCCAGATCCATAAATGCTACATACAAATCCATTTCCTTTTCTAAGTATTTCTAACATACATTTTTCAAAGCAAACACCTAGTCCACACATATTCTACCACTTCTGTAAGCACACTGCTCTTCCCCAATCTGATGCTCTGTTCATGCATTCACCCTCTCAATCAATACCCTCTCATATAATTTCACAAGAATATTCTACTAAACTATACCTCTGTAATTTGAGCACCCACTCTTATCTCCTTTGCCTTTGTACAATGGCACTATGCAAGCACTCCGCCAGTCCTCAGGCACCTCACCATGAGTCATACATACATTGAATTACCTTACCAACCAGTCAACTATACATATCCATATATATATATATATATATATATATATATATATATATATATATATATATATATATATATATATATATATATATATATATATATATATATATTGTTACGAACTCAGTACTTATTATAGCAAGGTCGCCAGTAACATATATATGTTACAAATACTATACTGGTCCTCGTCTTTGCAAGGACGGTAGATTGGTAATATAGCACAATTCAGGATAACGCTATCTTAACGTTATAGGGTTAAAACAAACACCAAGGTTAGAATTACTTATAATGAAAAGAATTCAAATGTACAAAGTGAACACATAAATCAGGCACGAATCATTTAAGTTAACACTGAAATTGAGTTTAACATTGAACACGACTTAACATTCCAGATATGATTTCAAACCAGGAGATCTCTTTCCGTTGACACTTTGTTCGATAGCATTACATTTAGTTAGACCTGGCGTGACACAGTAAACATATCATTACACTTAGTTAAGCTTGACTTGACACAGTAACGTCTTATAACCTAGGTAAACTTGACGGGACACCGTAACATCTTACAACCTAGGGCAGCGGTGGCTACGGGGTTCGAGACAGGGAAAGCCTACATTACCTTGCTGGGCGCGAGACTGGTGAAGGAATCAAAGTCTCAGACGATCGTCTGAGCTTTTATCTGGATGACCAGCAAGGCAGGAACAGCTGGCCACGCCTCGACCCGCCACCTAGTTCTACTATAGGTCACAATGACACAATTGCCCTTGATAGGTCAAGAGACTGGTTGTCACGCCCTCTCCTTGACGTGATTGGCTGAAGGAGGCCTAAGGTCCGGCCTACGTATGTGGCGTGCATTCAAAATCCTCTGTTCCTTTGTCCACGCCGGCAGCGAACGCACGTGACGACATACCGTAGCTGTTCCCATGGTTGGACCTGACGCCGTTGACCTGACGCCGTTGACCTAACGTTTGGGTGCTATAGGACCGGTCAAGATCTGGATCAAAACATGATTACTAAGGCAATCAACACGGTCAGGGAGGGTTAGATCCGAGATGATAGCAGCCGCTCCCTACACCCAGGCACGCCATACACAGAGATACACAAAGACAAATATACGAACCATGTGGACACAAACACACGTGTTCGTAACAATATATATATATATATATATATATATATATATATATATATATATATATATATATATATATATATATATTTTTTTTTTTTTTTTTTTTTTTTTTTATACTTTGTCGCTGTCTCCCGCGTTTGCGAGGTAGCGCAAGGAAACAGACGAAAGAAATGGCCCAACCCCCCCCCCCCCCCCATACACATGTACATACACACGTCCACACACGCAAATATACATACCTACACAGCTTTCCATGGTTTACCCCAGACGCTTCACATGCCTTGCTTCAATCCACTGACAGCACGTCAACCCCTGTATACCACATGACTCCAATTCACTCTATTTCTTGCCCTCCTTTCACCCTCCTGCATGTTCAGGCCCCGATCACACAAAATCTTTTTCACTCCATCTTTCCACCTCCAATTTGGTCTCCCTCTTCTCCTCGTTCCCTCCACCTCCGACACATATATCCTCTTGGTCAATCTCTCCTCACTCATTCTCTCCATGTGCCCAAACCATTTCAAAACACCCTCTTCTGCTCTCTCGACCACGCTCTTTTTATTTCCACACATCTCTCTTACCCTTACGTTACTTACTCGATCAAACCACCTCACACCACACATTGTCCTCAAACATCTCATTTCCAGCACATCCATCCTCCTGCGCACATCTCTATCCATAGCCCACGCCTCGCAACCATACAGCATTGTTGGAACCACTATTCCCTCAAACATACCCATTTTTGCTTTCCGAGATAATGTTCTCGACTTCCACACATTTTTCATTTTTTATTTTGCTTTGTCGCTGTCTCCCGCGTTAGCGAGGTAGCGCAAGGAAACAGACGAAAGAATGGCCCAACCCACCCACATACACATGTATATAGATACACGTCCACACACGCAAATATACATACCTATACATCTCAATGTACACATATATATACACACACAGACATATACATATATACACATGTACATAATTCACACTGTCTGCCTTTATTTGTTCCCATCGCCACCTCGCCACATATGGAATAACAACCCCCTCCCCACTCATGTGTGCGAGGTAGCGCTAGGAAAAGACACCAAAGGCCCCATTCGTTCACACTCAATCTTCAGCTGTCATGCACGGAAACCACAGCTCCCTTTCCACATCCAGGCACCACAGAACTTTCCATGGTTTGCCCCAGACGCTTCACATGCCCTGGTTCAATCCATTGACATCACGTCGACCTCGGTATACCACATCGTTCCAATTCACTCTATTCCTTGAACGCCTTTCACCCTCCTGCATGTTCAGGACCCGATCACTCAAAATCTTTTTCACTCAATCTTTCCACCTCCAATTTGGTCTCCCACTTCTCCTCGTTCCCTCCACCTCCGACACATATATCCTCTTGGTCAATCTTTCCTCACTCATTCTCTCCATGTGACCAAACAACACCCTCTTCTGCTCTCTCAACCCCACTCTTTTTATTTCCACACATCTCTCTTACCCTTACATTACTTACTCGATCAAACCACCTCACACCACATATTGTCCTCAAACATCTCATTTCCAGCACATACACCCCCCTGCGCACAACTCTATCCATAGCCCACGCCTCGCAACCATACAACATTGTTGGAACCACTATTCCTTCAAACATACCCATTTTTGCTTTCCGAGATAATGTTCTCGACTTCCAAACATTCTTCAAAGCCCCCAGAATTTTCGCCCCCTCCCCCACCCTATGATTCACTTCCGCTTCCATGGTTCCATCCGCTGCCAGATCCACTCCCAGATATCTAAAACACTTTACTTCCTCCAGTTTTTCTCCATTCAAACTTACCTCCCAATTGACTTGACCCTCTACCATACTGTACCTAATAACCTTGCTCTTATTCACATTTACTCTTAACTTTCTTCTTTCACACACTTCACCAAACTCAGTCACCAGCTTCTGCAGTTTCTTACATGAATCAGCCACCAGCGCTGTATCATCAGCGAACAACAACTGACTCACTTCCCAAGCTCTCTCATCCACCACAGACTGCATACTTGCCCCTCTTTCCAAAACTCTTGCATTCACCTCCCTAACAACCCCATCCATAAACAAATCAAACAACCATGGAGACATCACACACCCCTGCCGCAAACCTACATTCACTGAGAACCAATCACTTTCCTCTCTTCCTACACGTAAACATGCCTTACATCCTCGATAAAAACTTTTCACTGCTTCTAACTACTTGCCTCCCACACCATATATTATCAAAACCTTCCACAGAGCATCTCTATCAACACTATCAAATGCCTTCTCCAGATCCATAAATGCTACATACAAATCCATTTGCTTTTCTAAGTATTTCTCACATACATTCTTCAAAGCAAACACCTGATCCACACATCCTCTACCACTTCTGAAACCACACTGCTCTTCCCCAATCTGATGCTCTGTACATGCCTTCACCCTCTCAATCAATACCCTCCCATATAATTTACCAGGAATACTCAACAAACTTATACCTCTGTAATTTGAGCACTCACTCTTATCCCCTTTGCCTTTGTACAATGGCACTATGCAAGCATTCCGCCAATCCTCAGGCACCTCACCATGAATCATACATACATCAAATAACCTTACCAACCAGTCAACAATACAGTCACCCCCTTTTTAATAAATTCCACTGCAATACCATCCAAACCTGCTGCCTTGCCGGCTTTCATCTTCCGTAAAGCTTTTACTATCTCTTCTCTATTTACCAAATCATTTTCCCTAATGATTCTGAGTTATTTACTCATTATAGCGACCATCCTCCAAGGGTGCATGAACAACTGGTTTGATTCTGGACCTACTGCCGCAACCAGGATGCGAACGTATGCAATCGACCCTGGGCAGACCTTGAATGCGTCCCATTCAGGAATGCTATGTCTTATACCACGATTCTATAGAAGTAAAAATATTATATTTATTAGATATGGATTTCATAATTATCATTTGCGACAGAGTTAGTTATCGAAATGCTAAAAAAGCTTAGATTGACAGCAGCAGCCATTACTTGTGACCCATTCAGCAAAGATACGGAACTCATTATCTATGAAAAGAAAAGCTCGTTACAAAGGAAACCCTTGACCTTATAGACTTGTGTTTAGTCCTGCAGCCAGAAATGGAGCAGATTACGCATCATCCTCAAATTAACCCAACCTCGCACTACTCTATACAACTGTGGGACAAACATTCTACGAATAACTAACAAACAATGTTAACATCATACAAAATATACTGTATTTATCTGCCCACTCACACCCGACGGAAAAATAGTTTATTGATATTTTCTTTTAATTATGTGTAGGTAATAACCAGCCGCTCAAAGGTCCTTGTCATTTCAATTTCACGTTGCATTTTGTATCCACTTGCACTGCAGGTAAGATGAAAAGAATAATCATTCCTTTTATTTTAGTTTTATGAGATAATTTTCCAAGATGTTATCAAATCCAGTTTTTGTCGGTATCGAGGGAGAACCTTTTCCATATTAGCATTAAGTATTGCGAGAACAAAACGCATTCAGTAAAATGTTTTGATTAAGCTTAGAATGCCATGTTATCCTCTTGAATTCTGAACAACCACTGGTGACCTCTGGTTTCTGAACCTCGCCAGTCACTGACGGAAGGAGCTTCAGGAGTGTGTGCACAAACAATTAAACATATTAGGGACAGCGCTCAGATGAATGGGTCCGCAGTGGGAAGACTTAGGCTGTCCCTCCCACAACAAACATGCCGTGGATGATCCCTGCGTGTCTTGTGGTACCATAACTTTACAAGTGTTTTCTTGATTCTGGTAAGGAAGGTTGTTTTACATATATTCTCCATTGATATTTGGTGATGTGAGGTCACATCTGATTTTGTGTTCGACACTTTCCCTCACTTTTGCTCCCCCCCCCTCTCTCTCTCTCTCTCTCTCTCTCTCTCTTCTCTCTTCTCTCAACCATTCTCCCAGCATTGTAATGAAGCTGCCAAGGGAACAAATAGGATGTTAGGATTTATTAACAGAAACTTTACGTATAAAAGCAAGGCTATGATATTGCCTCTATACCTAAGTCTAGTTAGACCACACCTTGAATATGAAGTGCAGTTTTGGGCCCCCACCTAAGAGAAGGATATTCTTAAATTGGAAGCAGTGCAGCGGCGAGCAACTAAATTGATTCCTTCCTTGCGTAACAAATCATATGAGGAGAGACTGCGAGAATTAAACTTGTTCTCCCTGATCAAGAGGCGTCTCCGGGGCAAACTACTAGATGTTTTAGATTACTTAAAGGATTCAAGAACGTCGATACTGAAAATTTCTTAGTAGCGCCAGCATTGCCAGCGGGAGAAAATTGAATGCAACTCATAGGTCACTGAGTTAGTCTGGACTGTATGAAGTGTCTTTACCAGCAACATTATTGATGTGTGGAATGATCTCCCAGAAAATGTTGCTCAGAGCAACACCCTTAATGTCTTCAAAATGTTGGCTTGATTATCACTTATCACTCTCCAATATTGATTAATTCATTTAATCAGTCACCATAACGCAATGGTATGTAATGCTACCTTTTTTAACTACTGATCTCTCACTAGCCATACTGCAGTAATATACCAACATCAATCAACCAATGTTATCTGCTTTAAGAGAGTAAGTAAGAATTGCTGTATCATTCTTTAACAAACAGTGAAGGGATGTATGTCTTTGGTGATGGGGTGCATGATGTATTCATATTCACTCTACCATATAACTTTTCTATAAACATTTCCTTTAGGCATATTAATCCTGCAAGATATTCTTTTCTACACTTTTTTCCGTCCTGCGTGTTGCTGGAGGGGTGGGGAGAGGGCCTTTGCTCTGCTGTTCTTTTCTTCCACTACTTTTAAGGGGACTACTTTCTTTTTGAAAGGCCAGAACACCTCGCTGTGACCTTGGGTCTATGAGGTTTGTTCATCTATGTAGCTCTCTCTCTCTCTCTCTCTCTCTCTCTCTCTCTCTCTCTCTCTCTCTCTCTCTCTCTCTCTCTCTCTCTCTCTCTCTCTCTCTCTCTCTCTCTCTCCAATTTTCTCTACGAAACCGTTACTGAGCCTAAGAGAGAAGCTTATAAGCTTTTCTCTTGATTTAGTTCTTGCGTCCCAGGAATCCTTAGTAACTAATACCCGTGTTGGAGAACATCTATGCACTTGTGACATTAACATGCTTAGGTTTGGCGTAGATGTCAAAGTCGACTTTGTTACCTCTGACTCTAAAAAGGCGGATTCTAGTAGGATGCACGACGCATTAAAGAGTCTCACCCTTATTGGTTCATGCCCAAAGGAATTATGGGCCAGTTCTAAGTGTACTTGTATGTACCAACAAAACATATTTATTCTCATATACAACAGAAACAGTAAAGCCAACACCAAACCTAAATGGTACTCCCCAGATATTGCAACATATATATGGTACAGATATAAACTCTAGAAGCTTAAAAAATCAGATAATGACCTAGATTTTGCGAAGCAATATAAATCATTTAGGGAGACACGTGAAAAGTCTCATAAAAAGAGCCAAGAGAGAATACGAAGTGAGTCTTGCAAGAGATGGTAAGACAGATCTGTAAAGATTTCATAAATACATCAGTAATAAGAAACATAAAAGGAATGAGGTAGAACCCTCAGTAGACCAGGATGGGATAAAAAGCATAACAACAGCCTTGAACAAGTATTCTAGTTCCATCTTTACACTATAAAGCAGCGTTACCACTTCTAAAACAATTATAAGTATCACTCACAAGATGCAAGAATTTACCGTCACAGTTGAAAATTACTAAAAGTCCAGGTCATGATCGTTTCTATCCTCGAGTAATTAAAAACGTCAAACACGAAATTGCCAAAGGGTCATTCTCCAACAACTTCAAATTTTCCTAGCATTGCAATGAAGTTACCAAGAAAATCAATAGGAAGTTAGGATATATCAACAAAAAACTTATATACAAATGGAAGGTGTCAAGAAAGTAAATAGGATATTAAGAGTTATAAACATAAACTGTTCATACAAAAACAAGGATGTTATATAGTTACTACACCTATGTCTAGTTAGGTCACACCTCGAACTTGCAGTGTGGTTTTAGGCTCCCCACTTAAGCAAGGATATTCTTGAGTTGGAAGCAGTGTAGCGAAGAGCAACTTAAGTGATTCCTTACTCACTTAACAAATCATATGAGGAGAAACTGCGAGAGTAAAACTAGTTATTCCTAAACAAGAAGCGTTTTCGATACAAATTGATTGGGTGTTTTACATATACTTTAAGGATTCAGCAACATCGATATTGAAAAATTCC
Source organism: Panulirus ornatus (assembly GCF_036320965.1). Taxonomy (NCBI): domain Eukaryota; kingdom Metazoa; phylum Arthropoda; class Malacostraca; order Decapoda; family Palinuridae; genus Panulirus; species Panulirus ornatus. The sequence continues at coordinate 58,396,895 of NC_092226.1, forward strand.
TTTACAGTAGCGCCATAATTACTAACGAGAAAAAATGAACTAAAACTTAGAGGTCATTGAGCTAATCTGGACCTTACAAAATATTACTTTGCCAACTACATCATTGACGAGTGGAATAAACTCCAGAAAACATTGCTCAAAGCAATACCCTCAACATTTTTTCAAGATTAGGCTTGATCATCATTTGTCACTCTCCGGTATTGAATCATTCATTTAATCAGTCCTTATAATCCAGTAGTATATCATGCTACCTTATCAACCACTGATTTCTCCCTGGCCATGCTGCGGCACCATACCAACATTGATTACCTCATATCACTTGCTTCGTGAGAGTAAGTAAGAATTATTATATCACTCTTCAACATTAGGAATAACATAGATATGGTAAGCCGGGAGGCTGGAGCTCACGTTTATCCTTACTGTTGTCTTTATAATAAATAGTAAAGGAGCGTATGTCTTTGGTGATGGGATGCACGATATATTCATGTTCATTCTACCTTATGACTTTCCTATTAAAATTTCTTGACAGTTCTCCGTCCGGCGTGTTGCTGGAGGGAGTGGAGGGTGGGGAGAGAAACTCTGCTTTCCTATCGTTTTCTTGTACTGCTTTTAAGAGATTCGTTTATAACTAGTGTTAAGGTCAGACCACCTCACCTAGATCTTTGGTCTGTGTGTTCTGTGTATCTATATAACACGCTCTCTCTCTCTCTCTCTCTCTCTCTCTCTCTCTCTCTCTCTCTCTCTCTCTCTCTCTCTCTCTCTCTCTCTCTCTCTCTCTCTCTCTCTCTCTCTCTCACACACACACACACGTTTAAATAAAACACCCAGTAAAACACCTGTAAAACTAACATCACTGCAACGGCATGAAGAAGTTGGATAATGAGACCAATTATTCCTTGTTCCTCCAAGTGTGTAGTGTTCCCAGGGGAGAGCCTCACAGGTGGCCAGGCTTCTGAACAGAGAGTGAACGTTTTGTAAATTAGTTTAGGACAGAAAATTCAATACAACAACTTGAGTGTGGAGGGGCTCGAAGACACTGCTATTGCAAGAGAAAGAATTATATTGAACTGTATTTCGTGCCAGAAAATCATGATGGGACGAGATTTTTGGGAAAGCAGTTTAAATAACTGATATTTAGGGGCCAAAAAATCATAAAAAGTCAGGTAACAAAATAGCTGATTGTAATAGTTATGATAGATAGTTGCATGTATCAACAACACATTACAAGAGTAAACATTCTGAATAATAGGGATACGGAAAGGAACTGTAAGATGCTTGCGTGCGTGTGTGGAAAATAGATGGAGAGAGAGAGAGAGAGAGAGAGAGAGAGAGAGAGAGAGAGAGAGAGAGAGAGAGAGAGAGAGAGAGAGAGAGAGAGAGAGAGAGAGAGAGAGAGAGCTACACTTGTGTTACCTCCTCTCTTGACCTCCGTCATATGTGCTATTATGTATGCCTACACCTCAGCCTCAGCCAGGTACCCTTTTATCAACCAGCCCCGAGGGGTGGATGAACGCCTGGGTTGGTTGTAGGACGATTGCCTCGCCCAGGTCCCTGCTGATATGTAAATTTTGCGCCAAACCCTGACGTGTTGTGCCATACGAGCGCTGACCACGCCGACGATACCTCCTAAAAGTAACGTAAACCAAGGACCTTTACCCCCCCCCCCCCCAATACACAGCCAGAGGCAGGCAGTCCGATCCCTGACATTTGTTTCATGGAGTTAAAGTGGCGGGAAGATCCGTGGCAGCATAGTCAATTGCTGCCACACTAATAGGTTTGACCTGTTGGACCGACTGTGGTAAAATGTCACTTTAGTTGTTGCAAGTAGTGGTATTCTCCATGGCCGTAATTTAAACCATGAAAGATCAGGCAGCAGTTCTATGTCGTAACACTTCAACATGAGCGTTATCTGTGCTTAACAAAAATATCTGGGAGCTAATTTCGTCGTAACTTATAGATAAAGGACGTCAAGTTTTTTACTGTGACACCGTAACTGTCTCTACAAATCTGGTAACCATCCTTTCAGTAGTGAAATTCGAATTGTTTTAAGTCATTCCTTCAGACTTACATAGTGATTCTGGGATGACGAGATCTCGGAGTCGATTTTGCAACCTGCCTTTGCCTGTTCTAAGTGTACATTGGATGTGACCGTTGTAGTCTATAAGAACATGTACGTATGTTTCAAGAAATGTTAGATCCAAGAGTATTGTCATGGCTCTTTCATGTTTATAATGCAACTACAGAAGTTGGGTGGATCTCATTCGCACGATGACAGTCAACTGGGATCTTAGTGGTGACGCTCCGATTCGGCTCTAAGAACTAACAAGTGGCTATAGTGACGTACGTTATGAAAAAGTATGAAGAAAATGGAAGAAAAGAAGATATGTATGAGTTATGTGCTGTAAAGTGCTATGTATGGAGGAAAGAGGGTGTGAAACTGGGAGTGAATAACAGCAACCACATGTGAATGAGGCAAAGATAAAAGAAAGACAGCAATTTGGACATTAGATTAATGAGTAGCTGCTTAAATCTGCGTAACAATCGCACACTGCTGGCTCACTGTACAGGCATTATGCCTTCCGATAACCAGATGCTAGTACTTCCCTGGTCAGCGGCTGTCTGCCATTCTCTATCTCTAAATGAAAACAGCTGCAGTACGTGCTACCTAACACCTGTTTAACTACCTACCTCTCTACCCTGTTCACCCTATGCACTCCCATGTACAGCCAATATACCTTTTGCTATATGGTAGCACAGCTAGAGGTATCCCAGCTAATGAAGTAGTACTTCGTTAACTTTTGTACTGTTCAGTACAGTAACTGTACAAAGGTGCTAGAGTTGGTGTGTTGAGGGGGTACCGGGTATAGATAAGTCCAGTTGGAAGTGATAGATACAAGTGAAGAGGTGGCGAAATCCTTGCAAGGGGATGGAACTCTTGCAGGTGGTGGAACACAGGTGGAATATTTTCAGTTAGTGTGGATTTCAGATGAATCTTTAAGAGGGTCTCATTTTTGCTGATTACCTAGTCAGGATTTTCACTCTTTATATGACCCATAGAAAGAGCTTCAGAATTGGAGGAATACCTGTGTAATGCCATTACATAGATACAAAAGGGATAAAAGTGAAGGATCCAGTTCTCCAGGTATATGTCTGTTACACATACCTTGTAGGTCTTATGGGCAACTGGTGATTGAGAGGATGGTGGCACGCACAGAGCATCAGATTGGAGATCCTTCTGGTTTCAGGAGTGGGAGAGGGTCTATACACTCGGTGTTTGCTTTTAAGATGCGTAAAAAAAATACTATAAAAACAAAGAGATTTGTAAGTTCCTTTTATGAGCGCAAAGAGTAATGTATGGTTGAAAAAGGTGATGCAGCCTTACAGTATGAGAGGGGAGCTACCAGACACAGTGAGATCTATCGGGATAGCCGAGCAGTTAGCATTCCCGACCAAAAGTCAAAGGTCCTGGGCTCGAGTCTTGGTTGTTAGAGGGTATTATGCGCCTTATGAAAGCGCACGTTCATATACACTATATTCGTGCTCATATACCTCCGCGTTTGTACATTAAGGTTCTGTGACATGCTAGCTGCTGGTAATGTGAGCCTGACGGGATTTGACCGGTATAGACCCCGTTGCTCATGGAATATAAACTTATTAGTTCTGATGTGAATTTCTTTTTCACTAAAGTCTTCATTGATAAAACCATCACACACCTAAGGAGGAATTTACCTGATCTCAGTCTTGTCCCTGTCTATAAAAACTTTCATTGACTTAGTAGGCCTTTGTTTCCAATAAAGTTTTCCAAGCTGATGAAGGTAACTTTCTTTGACAGATTTCTACCTTGCCATGGGAAATCTCCTTAGTCCTATTCTCAATAACTTATTTATAGAATACTTTGAGAGTGAATTTCTATTATCAATCAGTAATCAACCAAAAAATCTGGTTTAAATACGTTGATGATATGTGGTCTTTAGAGTAACCTTCGCAAGATCATGATGTTTTCTTAAATGAATTAAATAACATTTACCCATAATCAAATTCAAGATTAGATTGGTAAAAGATAGCAAATTGCTGTTTCTTGATATGTTGATGAGTAGAGAATACGATCATGTGTCCTTCAAGAATTACAGGAAGCCGACCAACTCTGAGAGATATATTCACCATTTTTCAGTACATGATTTGTCTGCAAAAATGTCTGTATGTCTGTGTTTTTGAGAGCATCACGGATATGTGATCCTATAAATCTGGTAGACGAATGAAGTCATATAAGATGTATCTTTATCCAGTCATGTCATCCTAAGTGGTTGTTCAATAAGGCTTACCAGAAAACTAAAAAGACATTTTATGCATCTAGTTAAAAAAATATGGAAAAGAATGACATGTCTAAAAGTTTAGTGTTGCCCTGTCCTCCTAACCTAAGCTACGTTAAGACAGGTACTGAAAAAATAGTGCTTTTAATGTTGCCCTCCAGCACAATAACATTATCAGGAAGACCTGAATTAAAAACAAGCCAAATTATACCAAATTTGACAGTGTTTACATTGTCAAAAGTAAGATATGAAAAGATGCATACATTGGCCAGACCAGTATAACAGTAACTGAGAGATGCTGCTGGCACCGTCATTCAGAACGCAGGGAAAACCAAAAAACCTGTGATCGTTAAACACTGTCAAGAAAACGATAGAGCTGTAGACGTTAACAACCCAGTCATATGGTACCCATCCTCTGATTAAGTTACCTGTGACGTCACTGAATCTGTCTTAATTGCTAACACTAAGAATTTCAATTTGTACCCAGGTAACTTTAAATCACATTCTATTATCAACCAAATCATTATGAAAGAATTCTAAAGATACGATGACATAAAAAAAATAGTTGAACATACATCAAGTTACCCAGGCCAACCTCCTATAAAAAACAACCGCTCCTTAAATACATGGCAACCCCCACCCTCACCCCTCCATTCCTTTTAATGGTCAGGGAAGTATATACTCGAGAATGACAGAGAAGACACAAATTTTTTTTTGGTAATGTTAGGAGTGAAAGACATGAATTGCTTCCACTTCATGAGGCAGAATGTCCCGATCAAACATGAATGCCGCATGTATAAAAAAAATCTTTTTAAATAAAACTATATGAACTACTGAATTGCGAGTTCACCTTCAAACCTACTATCATGGATTAGTGTGATCATCATATCAACAAACACACACACACACACACACACACATACAGACACATACAGACAAACACAGATACACACACAGACATATATATATATATATATATATATATATATATATATATATATATATATATATATATATACATACATATACATATATATATATATATATATATATATATATGTATATATATATATATATATATATATATATATATATATATATATATATATATATATATATATATATATATATATATATATATATATATATATATATATATATATATATATATATATATATATACATACATATATATATATAAAGTCAGGGGTTAGTGAGAGGACAAGAGCAAGGGAAGGAGTAGCACTCTTCCTGAAACAGGATTGTTGGGAGTATGTGATAGAGTGCAAGAAAGTAAATTCTAGATTGATATGGGTAAAACTGAAAGTTGATGGAGAGAGATAGGTGATTATTGGTGAATATGCACCTGGGCATGAGAAGAAAGATCATGAGAGGCAGGTGTTTTGTGAGCAGCTGAACGAGTGTGTTAGTGGTTTTGATGCACAAGACCGGGTTATAGTGATGGATGATTTGAATGTAAAGGTGAGTAATGTGGCAGTTGAGGGAATAACTGGTATACATGGGGTGTTCAGTGTTGTAAATGGAAATGGAGAAGAGCTTGTAGATTTATGTGCTGAAAAAGGACTAGTAATTGGGAATACCTGGTCTAAAAAGCGAGATATACATAAGTATACGTATGTAAGTAGGAGAGATGGCCAGAGAGCGATATTGGATTACGTTTTAACTGATAGGCGCGCGAGAGAGAGACTTTTAGATATTAATGTGCTGAGAGGTGGAACTGGAGGGATGTCTAATCATTATCTTGTGGAGGCGAAGTTGAAGATTTGTAGGGGTTTTCAGAAAAGAAGAGAGAATGTTGGGGTGAAGAGAGTGGTGAGAGTAAGTGAGATTGGGAAGGAGACTTGTGTGAGGAAGTAACAGGAGAGACTGAGTACAGAATGGAAAAAGGTGAGAACAAAGAAGGTAAGGGGAGTGGGGGAGGAATGGGATGTATTTAGAGAAGCAGTGATGGCTTGCGCAAAAGATGCTTGTGGCATGGGAAGCGTAGGAGGTGGGTTGATTAGAAAGGGTAGTGAGTGGAGAGATGAAGAAGTAAGATTATTAGTGAAAGAGAAGAGGGAGGCATTTGGACGATTTTTGCAGGGAAAAAATGAGTGAGGGATGTATAAAAGAAAGAGGCAGGAAGTCAAGAGAAAGGTGCAAGAGGTGAAAAAGAGGGCAAATGAGAGTCAGGGTGAGAGAGTATCATTAAATTATAGGAAGAATAAATATATGTTTTGGAAGGAGGTAAATAAAGTGCGTAAGACAAGGGAGCAAATGGGAACTTAAGTGAGGGGGCTAATGGGGAGGTGATAACAAGTAGGGGTTATGCGAGAAGGAGATGGAGTGAGTATTTTGAAGGTTTGTTGAATGTGTTTGATGATAGAGTGGCAGATATAGGGTGTTTTGGTCAAGGTGGTGTGCAAAGTGAAAGGGTTAGGGAAAATGATTTGATAAACATAGAAGAGGCAGTAAGAGCTTTGCGGAAGATGAAAGCCGGCAAGGCAGCAGGTTTGGATGGTATTGCAGTGGAATTCACTAAAAAAGGGGGTGACTGTACTGTTGACTGGTTGGTAAGGTTACTTAATTTATGTATGATTCATGGTGAGGTGCCTGAGGATTGGCGGAATGCTTGCATAGTGGGCAAAGGGGATAAAAGTGAGTGCTTAAATTACAGAGTATTCCTGGTAAATTATATGGGAGGGTATGGATTGAGAGGGTGAAGGCATGTACAGAGCATCAGATTGGGGAAGAGCACTGTGGTTTAAGAAGTGGTAGAGGATGTGTGGATCAGGTGTTTGCTTTGAAGAATGTATGTGAGAAATACTTAGAAAAGCAAATATATTTGTATGTAGCATTTATGGATCTGGAGAAGGCATATGATAGAGTTGATAGAGATGCTCTGTGGAAGGTATTACGAATATATGGTGTGGGAGGCAAGTTGTTAGAAGCAGAGAAAAGTTTCTATCGAGGATGTAAGGCATGTGAACGTGTAGGAAGAGAGGAAAGTGAATGGTTCTCAGTGAATGTAGGTTTGCGGCAGGGGTGTGTGATGTCTCCATGGATGTTTAATTTGTTTATGGATATGGTTGCTAGGGAGGTGAATGCAGTTTTGGAAATGAGTTTTGGAAAGAGGGGCAAGTATGCAGTCAGTTGTGGATGAGAGAGCTTGGGAAGTGAGTCAGTTGTTGTTCGCTGATGATACAGCGCTGGTGGCTGATTCACGTGAGAAACTGCAGAAGTTGGTGACTGAGTTTGGTAAAGTGTGTGAAAGAAGAAAATTGAGAGTAAATGTGAATAAGAGCAAGGTTATTAGGTACAGTAGGGTTGAGGGTCAAGTCAGTTGGGAGGTAAGTTTGAATGGAGAAAAGCTGGAGGAAATAAAGTGTTTGAGATATCTGGGAGTGGATCTAGCAGCGGATAGAACCATGGAAGCGGAAGTGAATCATAGGGTGGGGGAGGGGGCGATAATTCTGGGAGCCTTGAAGAATGTTTGGAAGTCGAGAACATTATCTCGGAAAGCAAAAATGGGTATGCTTGAAGGAATTGTGGTTCCAACAATGTTGTATGGTTGCGAGGCGTGGGCTATGGATAGAGTTGTGAGCAGGAGGGTGGATATGCTGGAAATGAGGTGTTTGAGGACAGTATGTGGTGTGAGGTGGTTTGATCGAGTAAATAATGTAAGGGTAAGAGATATTTGTGGAAATAAAAAGAGTGTGGTTGAGAGAGCAGAAAAGGGTATTTTGAAATGGTTTGGTCACATGGAGAGAACGAGTGAGGAAAGATTGACCAAGAGGATATATGTGTCAGAGGTGGAGGGAACGAGGAGAAGTGGGAGACCAAATTGGTGGTGGAAAGATAGAGTGAAAAAGAATTTGAGTGATCGGGGACTGAACTTGCAGGAGGGTGAAAGGCGTGCAAGGAATAGAGTGAATTGGAACGATGTGATATACAGGGGTCGACGTGCTGTAATGGATTGAACCAGGGCATGTGAAGCGTCTGGGGTAAACCATGGAAAGTTTTGTTGGGCCTCAATGATTTTGATTGATCTATCTGTCATGTATAATGCACCGAAATCACAGCACCCTTTCCACATCCAGGACCCACAAAACTTTCCATGTTTTAACCCAGACGCTTCACATGCCCTAGTTCAATCCAATGACAGCACGTTAACCCCAGTATACCACATCGTTCCAATTCACTCTATTCCTTGCACGTCTTTCACCCTCCTGCATGTTCAGGCCCCGATCACTCAAAATCTTTGTCAATCCATCTTTCCACTTCCAATTTGGTCTCCTACTTCTCCTCGTTCCATCCACCTCTGACATATATATCTTCTTTGTCAATCTTTCCTCATTCATTCTCTCCATGTGACCAAAACATTTCAATACACCCTCTTCTGCTCTCTCAACCACACTTTTTTGTAACCACACATCTCTCTTACCCTTTCATTACAGACTCGATCAGAGCAGCTCACACTACATATTGTCTTCAAACATATCATTTCCAACACATCCACCCTCCTCCGCAAAACTATATCTATTACCCACGCCTCGCAACCATATAACATTATTGGAACCACTATTCCTTCAAACATACTCATATTTGCTTTCCAGGATAACGCTCTCCACTTCCACACATTTTTCAACGCTCCCAGAACTTTCGCTCCCTCCGCCACCCTATGATTCACTTCCGCTTTCATGGTTCCATCTGCTGCCAAATCCACTTCCAGATACCTAAAACACTTCACTTACTCCAGTTTTTCTCCATTCAAACCTACCTTCCAGTTGACTTGTCCCTCATCCCTACTGTACATAATAACCTTGCTCTTATTCATATTTACTTTCAGCTTTCTTCTTTGACACACTTTATCAAACTCAGTCATCAGCTTCTGCAGTTTCTCACCCGAATCAGCCACCAGCGCTGCATCCTCAGCGAACAAAAACTGACTCACTTCCCAAGCTCTCTCATCCATAACAGACTGCATACTTGCCCCTCTTTCCAAAACTCTTGCATTTATCTCCCTAACAACCCCATCAATAAACAAATTAAGCAACCATGGAGACATCACGCACCCTTGTAGCAAACCAACATTCACTGAGAACCAATCAATTTCCTCGCTTCCTACACGTACACATGCCTTACATCCTCGATAAAAACTTTTCACTGCTGCTAGCAACTTGCCTCTCACACCATATTTTCTTAATACCTTCCACAGAGCAACGCTATCAACTCTATCATATGCCTTCTCCAGATCCTTAAATGCTACATACAAATCCATTTATTTTCTAAGTATTTTTCACATACATTCTTCAAAGGAAACACCTAATCGACACATCATCTAACGCTTCTGAGACCACACTGCTCTTCCCAAATTTGATGCTCTGTACATGCCTTCACCCTCTCAATCAATACCCTCTTATATGATTTCCCAAGAATAATCAACTTGAGCATTATATTTTATCCCCTTTGCCTTTGTACAATGGCACTATGAAAGCATTCTGCCAATCCTCAGGCATCTCAAAATGAGGCATACATACACACAGTAAAAAAACTATAGCGCGTTTTTTGTACGAAACAAAATGACGCACCAGACGTGGAATAATGGAACAGTCAACATTTTCCTGTGAGATGGTGGTAGCCCTGATGTCCCTGCCTGTGGGTGTCCTCACCTATCTAATGGCAACGATATATCCTTCCGTATGTAGTACAGTAGATGGGATACGTAAATTGAGCATGTAAATGTAATATTCTGCACAGTAAGGCATATTGCAGTAATCATTATCTATTGCAAAGTGTCAAATTCGTGGTGTAAAATAATATACTATATGGTAACTACGACACCCTGCTCCATACCGGCGGTGATTTATCTGTCTGCTGGTTTAGATTAATCAGCAACCTCACGTAATATGTAGTATCACCTGTGTGACTGATAACAGTATGTCACAAACCTGGCACCACATCATAGTATTTAGCAAACCAACATGAAAAGTAATGACTCTTTTCATGGATCTGCATTAGTTAAATTCCCTTTAGCAGTGAAAATCAGATTTCTATATAACATGACCATAGACATGTTGTTGGAGGTTAAGAAAGTCATCTTTGACTGTAAATTTTATTATTTCAATACTGGGTATAACCTCCTCCCGTTGCCAACACTTCATTGAGCCTTCGAGGCATGGATGCCACTAACGTCTGCGTTAAGTTCCTACCAGAAGGGCTTCGTAGATGTTCCCATGCTTGTAAAGCATCATTTACGACTGTAACACGACATCGATGTTGTCGGTCAGGCATGCCTTTCTGCATGGCCGCCCATACGTGCTCTATCGGGTTGAGCTCAGGCGATTTTGCAGGATGTGGCACACTGTTATACGTGGATGGCGAGCATACCACGCCTTTACAACCCTGGATGTGTGAACTGGGCTGTTGTCTTGGACGAGGTAAAATGGCTCCGGCTCTGGAAACAGCATAGCCCCCACTGAAGGTAGCAGGACCTCCTCCAGTATCTCAACGTATCTAGGTCCGGTCAACTGGCCAGGCTCGACATCCACCGACTCACCGACACCAGCACCATGGATCCAACCAAATAGTCCTGCACTGAAGCGCCCACTCCTTCTGCTACCCACCACATGTTGTGTCTCGTATCTGGTTATATAAAATGTATAAAATTACATAAGACTGTGCGTCTTCATCGCTTGTGAGGTCTCCATGGTAAAATTAGATATACCACAAGAACAACCTTTCGACATTGGCTGGCAGTGAACTATACCCGCGCTGTTTCATTGTTTCAAAAATATATCGCATGTCTCATTACATTTCCTGCATGGACACGAAATGGCGGTGTAAGATAACCTTTATGGACTGCCACGAACCCAGATGTGCTATAGAATAGTATAATATCAATAGTAAAACATATTCTTCCCAAATTACACCTATACAATATGAAGCTATTGTGTTTACCTGGCATCACATTGAGGTATGCTGCAGCTACCACATGCGGGGGTTGCCGCATATAGCTGTGTGTGTCTCACAGCTATATTACACACACAAATTCAAAAGTAGGGGTTCGTACTGCCTTGTATGATGTAATTTTATTGTTAATGATATAATGCCGCTCTTGTGGCACGTAACTTACATGGGTCTAGCATAGGACTCTGGAAACCTGTGGCTTCCAGGCACGTATACCAACCCGACCGCCTTGGTACGACAGGTAGATCAGTGATCATTACAGACGTCTTCAGACCCCCCACTGCGCGATAGTTTTTTTTGTTGTGTGTACATTAAATAACCTTACCAACCAGTCAACAATACAGTTGTTTAATAGATTCCACTGCAATACCATCCAAACCCGCTACCTTGCTGGCTTTCATCTTCCACAAAGCTTTTACTACCTCTTCTCTGTTTACCAAATCATTCTCCGTAGCCCTTTCACACACACACACACACATATATATATATATATATATATATATATATATATATATATATATATATATATATATATATATATATATATTTATATATATATATACCTATATATATATATATATATATATATATATATATATATATATATATATATATATATATATATACCTATATATATATATATATATATATATATATATATATATATATATATATATATATATATATATATATATATATATATATATATATATATATATGTATATATATATTTTTTTTTTTTTTCTTCATACTATTCGCCATTTCCGGCGATAGCGAGGTAGCGTTAAGAACAGAGGACTGGGCCTTTTTTGGAATATCCTCACCTGGCCCCCTCTGTTCCTTCTTTTGGAAAATTGAAAAAAAAAAAAGAGAGAGGGGAGGATTTCCAGCCCCCCGCTCCCTCCCCTTTTAGTCGCCTTCTACGACACGCAGGGAATACGTGGGATGTATTCTTAATCCCCTATCCCCAGGGATATATATATATATATATATATATATATATATATATATATATATATATATATATATATATATATATATATATATATATATATATATATATGTGTGTGTGTGTGTGTGTGTGTGTGTGTGTGTGTGAATAAGAGCAAGGTTATTAGGTACAATATGGTTGAGGGACAAGTCAATTGGGAGGTACGTTTGAATGGAGAAAAACTTGAGGAAGTGAAATGTTTTAGATATCTGGGAGTGGATTTAGCAGCGGATGGAATCATGGAAGAGGAGGTGAGTTATAAGGTGGGGGAGGGGGCGAATGTTATGCAGGCGTTGAAAAATGTGATGAAGGCGAGAACGTTATCACGGAAAACAAAAATGGGTATATTTGAAGGGATAGTGGTTTCGACACTTTTATATGGTTGCAACGGGTGGCCTATAGACAGAGTTGTGCGGAGGAGGGTGGATGTGATGGAAATGAGATGTTTGAGGACAATATGTGAGATGGTTCGATCGAGTAAGTAATGAAAGGGTAAGGGAGATGTGTGGTAATGAAAAGAGTGAGGTTGAGAGAGCAGAAGAGGGTGTTTTGAAATGGTTTGCTCACATAGAGTGAATGAGTGAAGAAAGATTGACAAAGAGGATATATGTGTTAGAGGTGGAGGGAACGAGGAGAAGTAGGAGACCAAGATGTAGGTGGAAAGATGGAGTGAAAAAAGATTTTGAGGGATTGGGGCCTGAACATGCAAGATGGTGAAAGGCGTGGAAGGAACTGAAAAAAATTGTGTATGAGTGACTGTGTATTTCAATTTACTGGAGAATATTATGCTCAAACATTTGCAATGGCAATGGGTAACCCTCTTTCACTGTACTAAGTAATCTTTAGATGGAATTTTTTGAAAAGAAATTTCTAAAGTATTTCTTGAATTCTAATGTAATTTGCTTTTGGTATGTCAATGATGTTCTTTGTGTTTGGCCAACAAATGGGAATTTACACATATTTCTCTCCTTGCTTAAGAATTTAGTATCTTCCATCAAATATACTGTAGAAAATGAAAATAATGATATGTTGACATTTTTAGATTGCATGATCCATCGGCAAGCAGCATGGTTTAAGTTTAGCATATTCAGAAAACCTACCAATGTATACTCATATATCCATTATTACTCATCTCAACATGACAGAATTAAATCATCATCATTTCAGTCTATGTTCCTTAGGGCATTAGGTATCTGTAGTCCAGAGTTTATTGATGATGAGTTTGAGAAGTTATATTCTATTGGATCTAATCTAAAGTACCCTAGAAGTTTTATTGATAAATCCTTTAAGTTAGCAAAGAAATCATGCCCAAACCTTCTAATGATACCAGAAATCTTTGAGAATAATTTTACTTGACTCTCCTTGTTGTTTAAATGCTTTAATGTAAATGTTGCCTTCAACTGCAAAAGTACTATAAAAAATATCTTAATCAAGAACTAACTAGAAAATTTTCCTGGATGCATCTATAAAGTGCCATGTCGAAATTGTGATAAGTTTTATGTTGGTCAGACTGGTAAGGACCTAAATATAGTATAAGAACAGGACAAGAATCAAAGCCTTGTTTAATCATGTTTAGAACTATGATCAATGTATAGACTGGAGTAATGCATTCTCAGTTATCAACTCAGCTCCAGTAACACGAGAAATATCATTGAATCTTCTATTATCAAATGCACAAAGAATTATAACCTTGATATTAGTGAAGGTCTCTACAAATTGGGTAACTTTATTGTTGATAAGATTTGTAAATTTTTGATACGCTTGTTGTCAGTCTTGAACAATCACGTTTTCCAAATGGCTTCCTAGCTACGTATCTTCGTTGTATATCAACTGACTGTTATCTCTCTCTTGTGTCTCCCTTGATGATGTGATAATTACACGAAATTCCACTTGGGAACTTATTGTGTTTCATTTTCCCCGTGGACTCATAGGAATATACTTGATCATGTGCAAAACTGTGATCCTTTCCAATATGGATTCCACACGGTTCTTCTATTACTTCTCTGCAAGCTGTCGTGGACTTTCTCCTTTCGATACTGCTTTCTCCAAATCGTTAATCAAGGCCCACCAACTGAAGTTACGATTTGGATTCCTTAGGAAATGCTTTGATGAACAGCGATTGTTGTAGCTATCTGGCCGACCATTTGACGAATTCTAAAACATCATTTTAAAGAAACATATCAAAATAAAGAAGATTGAAACGGTGGAGGCTTTTCGTATTACAAGAGAGAAGAAACGTGCCATTCAAATGGCTGTGCCGACATATTGGAAGAACTGGATGTTAGACTATTGCTATAATAGATTAAGAAATGAAAGCAATAGACTAAAACGAAACCGAAATGTAAGTTGGACCATCTTATTGAAAACAGTGACTGGACTAAGAACTCGAACCCCTCTTTTGTGATAGACCTGTCCAATAAACAACTAAATAAGGATTCCTTGTGTACTTTAGGCCATGGATTAAGTTTTGTGTGCTCTAACAGGGAAGCCAGCTGTGTAAATGTCACCAAGTTTTTTTGCAATTTAGAGAAATATAGCAATATATCTAATGATGAAATGAATATATGTAAGGGTTTCGTGTACTCCAGTTTGTAAAACCCAGGGGAACCTAACTGCCCGAAAAGATTTGTAAGAGCTATTAGCACCTTAAAAAAAGACAATGATATACATATTACTAAAGCAGATAAGGCTAACACTTGTGATTATGGACAAAAGTAATTATATATCTAAAATGAATGATCTTTTAAATGATGACACAACATATTTTAGAATCCCCTAGAAGCAGGTAATTCCCTTTTCAATAAAGAACTGAAGTTGTTGCAAGGTAATGATTCTTTTATCTAAAATTTTTCATGTTTACCCCTTTTATTGCCGTATATGTATGGACGTATTAAAACATATAAAAAAATTCTAGCAAGACCTATAGTGAGTCCAGTAGGCTTCATCACATATAAATTGTCAAAATGGTTAGTTTCTTTATTAAGCCCTTTAATGGGTAAGATATCAAACTCTGATATGAACAATGTAGATTTAGTCACAAGCTCAACAATATCAATGTTAATTTTGATTTCAAACTTGTCAGCTTTGATGTTTCCTTACTTTTCACAAAAGTTCCAGTTGATGACCTTTAGAATATCTATTTGATGTTTTGGATGATATTCATTTACCCGCTTCAGAGTCTGTTTTCATTGAACTAATAAGATTGTGTAAAAGAAAAACTGTATTTCTCTTTAATAGAGAATATCATGGTTATAAATTTGGTATGGCAATGGGTAACCCTCTTTCACCTGTACTAAGTAACCTTTATATGGAATTTTTTAAAACAAAATTACTAAAGGATAACTTACCCTTCAATGCACTTTGGTTTATATATATAGATGATGCTCTTTGTGTTTAGCCAACAAATGAAAATTTACAAACATTTCTCTCTTTACATAATAATTTAGTACCTTCCATCACGTTTACTGTAATAATCAAAGATAATGGTGTGTTACCAATATTAGATTGCATGATCCAACGGCAAGAAAACAAATTTAGACAATGGAACAAATGGGAACATCAGTGAAGGGGGTTAAGGGGAGATGATAACAAGTAGTGGTGATGTGAGAAGGAGATGGAGTGATTATTTTGAAAGTTTGTTGAATGTGTTTGATAATAGAGTGGCAGATATAAAGTATTTTGGTCGAGTTGGTGTGCAAAGTGAGAGGGTTAGGGAGAATGATTTGGTAAACAGAGAAATAGTAAAAGCTTTGCGGATGATGAAAGCCGGCAAGGCAGCGGGTTTGGATGGTATTGCAGAGGAATTTACTAAAAAAAGGGGGTGACTGTGTTTATGTCTGGTTTGTAAGCAAAAATGGTATGTTTGAAGGAATAGTGGTTCCGACAATGTTATATGGTTGCGAGGCGTGGGCTATAGATAGAGTTGTGCGGAGAAGGGCGGATGTGCTGGAAATGAGATGTATGTATGACTCATGGTGAGGTGCCTGAGGATTGGTGGAATTCTTGCATAGTGCCATTGTACAAAGTCAAAGGGGATAAAGGTGAGTACTCAAATCACAGAGGTATAAGTTTGTTGAGTATCCCTGGGAAATTATATGGTAGGGTATTGATTGAGAGGGTGAAGCCATGTACAGAGCACCAGACTGGGGAAGAGAAGTGTGGTTTCAGAAGTGGTAGAGGATGTGTGGATCAGGTGTTTGCTTTGAAGAATGTATGTGAGAAATACTTAGAAAAGCAAATGGATTTGTATGTAGCATTTATGGATCTGGAGAAGGCATTTGATAGAGTTGATAGAGATGCTCTGTGGAAGGTATTGAGAATATATGGTGTGGGAGGAAAGTTGTTAGAAGCAGTGAAAAGTTTTTATCGAGGATGTAAGGCATGTGTACGAGTAGGAAGAGAGGAGAGAGATTAGTTCTCAGTGAATGTCGGTTTGCGGCAGGGGTGCATGTTGTCTCTGTGGCTGTTTAATTTGTTTATGGATGAGGATGTTAGGGAGGTGAATGCAGGAGTTTTGGAGAGAGGGGCAAGTATGCAGTCTGTTTTGAATAAGAGAGCTTAGGAAGTGAGCCAGTTGCTGTTCACTGATGATATAGCGCTGGTGGCTGATTCGGGTGAGAAACTGCAGAAGCTGTTGACTGAGTTTGGTAAAGTGTGTGAAAGAAGAAAGCTGAGAGTACATGTGAATAAGACCAAGATTATTAGGTACAGTAGGGTTGAGGGACAAGTCAATTGGGTGGTAAGTGTGAATAGAGAAAAAGTGGAGTAAGTGAAGTGTTTTAGATGTCTGGGAGTGGATTTGGCAGCGGATGGAACACTGGAAGTGGAAGTGAGTCATAGGTGGGGGATGGGGCAAAAGTTCTGGGAGCATTGAAAAATGTCTGGAAGTGGAGAACGTTATCTCGGAAAGCAAAAATGGGTATGTTTGAAGGAACAGTGGTTCCGACAATGTTATATGGCTGCGAGGGGTGGGCTATAGATAGAGTTGTGCGGAGGAGGGTCGATGTTTTGGAAATGAGATGTTTGAGGACAATATGTGGTGTAAGGTCGTTTGATAGAGCAAGTAATGAAAAGGTATGAGAGATGTGTGGTAATAAAATGAGTGTGGCTGAGAGAGCAGAAGAGGGTGTTTTGAAATGATATGGTCACATGGAGAGAATGAGTGAGGAAAGATTGACCAAGAGGATGTATGTGTCAGAGGCGGAGGGTGCGACGAGAAGTTGGAGACCAAATTGGAGGTGACAAGTTGGAGTATAAAAGATTTTGAGTGATCAGGGCCTGAACATGCAAGAAGGTGAAAGGTGTCCAAAGAATAGAGTGAACTGGAACTATGTTCCATACTGGGGTCGACGTGCTGTCAATGGATTGAACTAGGGTATGTGAAGCGTCTGGGGTAAACCATGGAAAGTTATGTAGGTCCTGGATGTGGAAAGGGAGCTGTGGTTTTGGTGCTTTATAGATGACAGCTAGAGAATGAGTGTGAACGAATGTGGCCTTTGTTGTCTTTTCTTATTGATACCTCGCGCACATGCGGGGGGAGGGAGTCGTCATTTCATGTGTGGCGTTGTGGCGACGGGAATCAATTAAGGCAGACAGTATGAATTATGTACACGTGCAGATATGTATACGTTTGTATGTGTATATATATATGTGTAGGTTGAGATGTATAGGTATATATATTCCTGTGGGGACGTGTATGTACATACATGTGTATGTGGGTGGGTTGTTCCATTCATTCGTTTGTTTCCTTGTGCAACCTTGCTAACATGGGAGACAGCGACAAAGTATGATAAGTAATATATATATATATATATATATATATATATATATATATATATATATATATATATATATATATATATATATATATATATATATATATTTATTTAATTTATTCATTTTGCTTTGTCTCTGTCTCTCGCGTTAGCGAGGTAGCGCAAGGAAACAGACGAAAGAATGGCCCAACCCGCCCACATACACATGTATATACATACACGTCCACACACGTAAATATACATACCTATACATCACAATGTACACATATATATACACACACACACATATACATATATACACATGTACATAATTCATACTGTCTGCCTTTATTTGTTCCCATCGCCACCTCGCCACATATGGAATAACAACCCCCTCCCCCCTCATGTGTGCGAGGTAGCGCTAGGAAAAGACACCAAAGGCCCCATTCGTTCGCACTCACTCTCTAGCTGTCATGTAATAATGCACCGAAACCACAGCTCCCTTTCCACATCCAGGCCCGACAGAACTTTCCATGGTTTACCCCAGACGCTTCACATGCCCTGGTTCAATCCATTGACAGCACGTCGACCCCGGTATACCACATCGTTCCAATTCACTCTATTCCTTGCACGCCTTTCACCCTCCTGCATGTTCAGGCCCCTATCACTCAAAATCTTTTTCACTCCATCTTTCCACCTCCAATTTGGTCTCCCACTTCTCCTCGTTCCTTCCACCTCTGACACATACATCCTCTTGGTCAATCTTTCCTCACTCATTCTCTCCATGTGACCAAACCATTTCAAAACACCCTCTTCTGCTCTCTCAACCACGCTCTTTTTATTTCCACACATCTCTCTTACCCTTACATTACTTACTCGATCAAATCACCTAACACCACATACTGTCCTCAAACATCTCATTTCCAGCACATCCACCCTCCTGCGCACAACTCTATCCATAGCCCACGCCTCGCAACCATACAACATTGTTGGAACCACTATTCCTTCAAACATAACCATTTTTGCTTTCCGAGATAATGTTCTCGACTTCCAAACATTCTTCAAGGCTCCCAGAATTATCGCCCCTCCCCCACCCTATGATTCACTTCCGCTTCCATGGTTCCATCCGCTGACAGATCCACTCCCAGATTTCTAAAACACTTTACTTCCTCCAGTTTTTCTCCATTCAAACTTACCTCCCAATTGACTTGACCCTCAACCCTGCTGTACCTAATAACCTTGCTCTTATTCACATTTACTCTTAACTTTCGTCTTTCACACACTTTACCAAACTCAGTCACCAGCTTCTGCAGTTTCTCACATGAATCAGCCACCAGCGCTGTATCATCAGCGAACAACAACTGACTCACTTCCCAAGCTCTCTCATCCACAACAGACTTCATACTTGCCCCTCTTTCCAAAACTCTTGCATTCACCTCCCTAACAACCCCGTCCATAAAAAAATTAAACAACCATGGAGACATCACACACCCCTGCCGCAAACCTACATTCACTGAGAACCAATCACTTTCCTCTCTTCCTACACATACACATGCCTTACATCCTCGATAAAAACTTTTCACTGCTTCTAACAACTTGCCTCCCACACCATATATTCTTAATACCTTCCACAGAGCATCTCTATCAACTCTATCATATGCCTTCTCCAGATCCATAAATGCTACATACAAATCCATTTGCTTTTCTAAGTATTTCTCACATACATTCTTCAAAGCAAACACCTGATCCACACATCCTCTACCACTTCTGAAACCACACTGCTCTTCCCCAGTCTGATGCTCTGTACATGCCTTCACCCTCTCAATCAATACCCTCCCATATAATTTACCAGGAATACTCAACAAACTTATACCTCTGTAATTTGAGCACTCACTCTTATCCCCTTTGCCTTTGTACAATGGCGCTATGCACGCATTCCGCCAATCCTCAGGCACCTTAGCATGAGTCATACATACATTAAATAACCTTACCAACCAGTCAACAATACAGTCACCCCCTTTTTTAATAAATTACACTGCAATACCATCCAAACCTGCTGTCTTGCCGGCTTTCATCTTCCGCAAAGCTTTTACTACCTCTTCTCTGTTTACCAAATCATTTTCCCTAACCCTCTCACTTTGCACACCACCTCGACCAAAACACCCTATATCTGCCACTCTATCATCAAACACATTCAACATACCTTCAAAATACTCACTCCATCTCCTTCTCACATCACCACTTCTTGTTATGATCTCCCCATTTGCGCCCTTCACTGAAGTTCCCATTTGCTCCCTTGTCTTACGCACTTTATTTACCTCCTTCCAGAACATCTTTTTATTCTCCCTAAAATTTAATGATACTCTCTCACCCCAACTCTCATTTGCCCTCTTTTTCACCTCTTGCACCTTTCTCTTGACCTCCTGTCTCTTTCTTTTATATATCTCCCACTCAATTGCATTTTTTCCCTGCAAAAATCGTCCAAATGCCTCTATCTTCTCTTTCACTAATAATCTTACTTCTTCATCCCACCACTCACTAACCTTTCTAATCAACCCACCTCCCACTCTTATCATGCCACAAGCATCTTTTACTCTATCCATCACTGATTCCCTAAATACATCCCATTCCTCCCCCACTCCCCATACTTCCATTGTTCTCACCTTTTTCCATTCTGTACTCAGTCTCTCCTGGTACTTCCTCACACAAGTCTCCTTCCCAAGCTCACTTACTCTCACTACCATCCTCACCCCAACATTCACTCTTCTTTTCTGAAAACCCATACAAATCTTTACCTTAGCCTCCACAAGATAATGATCAGACATCCCTCCAGTTGCATCCAAAAGTCTCTCTTTCGCGCGCCTGTCAATTAACACGTAATCCAATAACCCTGTCTGGCCATCTCTCCTACTTACATACGTATACTTATGTATATTTCGCTTTTTAAACCAGGTATTTCCAATCAACAGGCCTCTTTCAGCACATAAATCCACAAGCTCTTCACCATTTCCATTTACAACACTGAACACTCCATGCATACCAATTATTCAACTGCCACATTACTTACCTTTGCATTCAAATCACACATCACTATAACCCGGTCTCGTGCATCAAAACCACTAACACCTTCATTCAGCTGCTCCCAAAACACTTGCCTCTCATGATCTTTCTTCTCATGCCCAGGTGCATATGCACCAATAATCACCCATCTCTCTCCATCAACTTTCCGTTTTACCCATATTAATCGAGAATTTACTTTCTTACATTCTATCACATACTCCCACAACTCCTGTTTCAGGAGTACTGCTACTCCTTCCCTTGCTCTTTTCCTCTCACTAACCCCTGACTTTACTCCCAAGACATTCCCAAACCACTCTTCCCCTTTACCCTTTAGCTTCGTTTCACTCAGAGCCAAAACATCCAGGTTCCTTTCCTCAAACATACTACCTATCTCTCCTTTTTTCACATCTTGTTTATATATATAAACATATATATATATATATATATATATATATATATATATATATATATATATATATATATATATATATATATATATATATATGTATATATATATATATATATATATATATATATATATATATACGAATAAAGTGTATATGAACGCGCACCTTCATAGAACATACAAAGCTCCAACAGCCAGGATCGATCCTGGGACCCCTTGTGCAAGAGGCAGGCATGCTAACCGCTAGGCTAAGGGACTGTATTATAGGAAACAACTATTCGAAATACTAAGTACTCGAATACTCTTCGTCTCACAATGGTGAGCAACGGGGTCTATCGGTTGTTTCCGAACAGAACACATAGCCAGCTGATAGCGTTTTACCGAACCTGACTGTACAGCGGTTAGCATGCCAGCCTCTTGCACAAGGGGTCCCACGTTCGATCCTGGCTGTTGGAGCTTTGTATATATATATATATATATATATATATATATATATATATATATATATATATATATATATATATATATATATATATATATATATATATTGGTAAGGTTATTTAATGTATGTATGACTCATGGTGAGGTGCCTGAGGATTGGCGGAATGCGTGCATAGTGCCATTGTACAAAGGCAAAGGGGATAAGAGTGAGTGCTCAAATTACAGAGGTATAAGTTTGTTGAGTATTCCTGGTGCGGTTTCAGAAGTGGTAGAGGATGTGTGGATCAGGTGTTTGCTTTGAAGAATGTATGTGAGAAATACTTAGAAAAGCAAATGGATTTGTATGTAGCATTTATGGATCTGGAGAAGGCATATGATAGAGTTGATAGAGATGCTCTGTGGAAGGTATTAAGAATATATGGTGTGGGAGGCAAGTTGTTAGAAGCAGTGAAAAGTTTTTATCGAGGATGTAAGGCATGTGTACGTGTAGGAAGAGAGGAAAGTGATTGGTTCTCAGTGAATGTAGGTTTGCGGCAGGGGTGTGTGATGTCTCCATGGTTGTTTAATTTGTTTATGGATGGGGTTGTTAGGGAGGTAAATGCAAGAGTTTTGGAAAGAGGGGCAAGTATGAAGTCTGTTGGGGATGAGAGAGCTTGGGAAGTGAGTCAGTTGTTGTTCGCTGATGATACAGCGCTGGTGGCTGATTCATGTGAGAAACTGCAGAAGCTGGTGACTGAGTTTGGTAAAGTGTGTGGAAGAAGAAAGTTAAGACTAAATGTGAATAAGAGCAAGGTTATTAGGTACAGTAGGGGTGAGGGTCAAGTCAATTGGGAGGTGAGTTTGAATGGAGAAAAACTGGAGGAAGTGAAGTGTTTTAGATATCTGGGAGTGGATCTGTCAGCGGATGGAACCATGGAAGCGGAAGTGGATCATAGGGTGGGGGAGGGGGCGAAAATTTTGGGAGCCTTGAAAAATGTGTGGAAGTCGAGAACATTATCTCGGAAAGCAAAAATGGGTATGTTTGAAGGAATAGTGGTTCCAACAATGTTGTATGGTTGCGAGGCGTGGGCTATGGATAGAGATGTGCGCAGGAGGATGGATGTGCTGGAAATGAGATGTTTGAGGAAAATGTGTGGTGTGAGGTGGTTTGATCGAGTAAGTAACGTAAGGGTAAGAGAGATGTGTGGAAATAAAAAGAGCGTGGTTGAGAGAGCAGAAGAGGGTGTTTTGAAATGGTTTGGGCACATGGAGAGAATGAGTGAGGAAAGATTGACCAAGAGGATATATGTGTCGGAGGTGGAGGGAACGAGGAGAAGAGGGAGACCAAATTGGAGGTGGAAAGATGGAGTGAAAAAGATTTTGTGTGATCGGGGCCTGAACATGCAGGAGGGTGAAAGGAGGGCAAGGAATAGAGTGAATTGGAGCGATTTTGTATACAGGGGTTGACGTGCTGTCAGTGGATTGAATCAAGGCATGTGAAGCGTCTGGGGTAAACCATGGAAAGCTGTGTAGGTATGTATATTTGCGTGTGTGGACGTGTGTATGTACATGTGTATGGGGGGGGGGGTTGGGCCATTTCTTTCGTCTGTTTCCTTGCGCTACCTCGCAAACGCGGGAGACAGCGACAAAGTATAAAAAAAAAAAAAAAATATATATATATATATATATATATATATATATATATATATACACATATATATATCTGCTGTATATAGAGTGTTAATGAGATGGCTTTGATCTGTTTCTGTTGCCCGTGATGTCTAGATGATATAAGAAATAAATATCCTTCGCGTGTCCAGAGGACATATTCACATGTCCCCCAGAGAGTTTCATACTGCCGAAACTTGGAGGAGGAATGATATCGACCTGGGCACACTGAACATTTGATGAATGTATTGATATGTCTATCGCAGATATTCGGTGGTGCTCCGCAAGTCCAGGAACCTCATAAAAACGTTTTACTGAATTCACTTGCATAACAAGGGTAATACTATCATGAAAACATGTGCACATATCGTCCCTTCTACCTGTGTTCGTGTTATCTCCGTAATCTGTTACTGGACATGGGTAAAATATTACAAGTAGGTTGTTGGGAGCTGAGAATGACTCATGGACATGAGCAATGGCTAGTATAAGATGAATGGATATTGGATTAGTTCTCTCGTTATAGCGTGTAGCCGGGCCAGTAACGTTCTTGCCTCTCCTCTACGTGTGCGAGGATCACTAATAGTCTTGTTAAAACATACGTATAGCAGTGTTGGTAAACATTCCGTTCATACCCTGTCTTTTTATTCTGTTTCCTCCAACATTCTGTAAACATCATAAAATAAGAACACTTGTAAAGATAATTGTTGCCAAATATGAACCATTTACTTAAGAGAAAATTTTCAAAAATTCTTAAGTTTTTATCTGGATTTTTTTCATTTTCTCTTGGAGGTTAGTGGTGATGGGTAGCTCTACCAGTGAGAATGTACCTGAGGGCGATAGTGAGAGAATATGATGAGGGTGAGGAACATCAGAATATGTCAGCCACAGATTGAAGTGAAAGTGAAGATTCGGATGAAGAGCCACCACCACGACTACATCCAAGAGAAGCATATGAGTCACACAGAATCGCTAGACAAAGACCAGATGACTTTGTGGGTGATTGACGAACCCAATTCCAGGATGCACAACCCTGCACGTGATATGTATACAGAGAAAATAATAGGGCAAAAGCTCCAGTCCTACATGCACGAACACTTCAGTAACTTTGGTCTCTCTCTATCACACAGGATATATGAGGTATTCCAGTAACATTCACGAACCTTTACCTCGTGTAAGGAACAGGGAAATATGATCGAGAGAACGAGGTGCGAGCCACAGACTATGTGAAAATGGTGTCACCGGGGCTGGTGGTATTGGCAGGTGTTTCTCACAGTAACAGAATGACCTTAGATGTCTTGCGGGTTGCAGGTGACACAAGTGTGGTAGTTTTCGATCATCATTGTTTCTCCATGGCTTCAGATATATCGGGGTCTGCCTCCGCTCTGATGACAAAGCAAAACATTCTGCAAGCAGGTTAGCTGATTAAATAGCAGCCATCTGAGATGCTTCGGAAAAGTTTGTTGTGATTGTTTTCTAAATTAGTTTTTCTTGTTATTTGTTGCTGTTGATAAAGTGCATGTAGGATTCAGGGGTGCGTCCATTCTGGCAGTACATGGTAATAAACCTGCCAAGTATGGCTTGAATATATGAGTAATGGATGATATTGAGACATACATTGTGTGCAAAGCAGAGACGTATGTAGATTCACTGAAATCTTTACAGTCTGTATATGGCAGAATTCTTGGTTTCCATTTTTCCAGAGTGATAGAACACATGGCAGATCAGCTGCAAGAAATGTACAACACCATGAATCACCTGGCGTTGGCCCTTCGTAATTCTCATTTTCTCTCATGATTATATCAATGATTAATTCTTTTCATCGACAGTCAGTCTTCAAAACAAGCTAATCACTGGTTATCTACACTATACATTTCCCTGAAACACGATGAAGGCAATCACAAGAGAACATGAATCTCAAGAAAGATCAGAAAGAAAAAGTCGAACGAGCCTCATGAGGAGCAGCAGGATCTGCAATACAGCCACAGTCCAGAAAATGAGGGACAATACGACAGTGTAAAATCTATGAATAAAGTCTAAGGATCGTAAAGCGATGGCAGTTTGTGGTACCTGTAGTGAGCCCGTGTGTTCAGATCAGTAACGTATTTGAAGTCTTTAGTGATGTCATCAGATACAGTATATTTTCCGCACGAGCCAAGTTAGGATAAAAGATATAAAACATTTCCATTGATGTTGGTCAACAGTTGATGTTTCTTTTATTCATATCATGCGTCAGGAAATGATTGAGTTAAAAACAAATATGTGTTCATTTCTGTATGTGATATGACAAGAGCAACCACCTGAAAAATCTGATTTAAGCGATTATTTTGATCAATAAATCTTAAATTACTAACATCATCATTCAAATGAATTGACGCAAAGATGTATAAACACAAAGAATATCTTTACTTTTGTAGTGGTTATCTCTCCTTTTGTGAAAAACAGTGACATTATCGATTGGTGAGACTTATCATTATGACTTTACTATAATATTAGAAAAACGATTGAAAAGGGGATCATATGTCATACCGTGAAGGAGAGTAGCAAAGCAGATTCAATGGGTTATATGGATGTGCGCGTGTTATAACCTCACTGTATAGATGCAAAACCTCCATGTAGTGTTAATAAACTCGGCAAAAACTTCAGATTAGGTTGCTAAACCAGGAAACTAGTCCATGAAGGTTCAACATGCTTAGTATAGTGCAATGCCATATGCGATTAATCTTTTTATAGGCTTTATATCTGAGCCAGTAAAATTTATGCCTCCATTTTTGTAGAAAGTTCATTTCATTTCAGGCTTTCCTTCTTTTGGAAAAGTAAAAACTGGAGGGAAGGATATCAGCCTCCTGCGCCTTCACCCTTTTGGTCGCCTTTTAAGACTCGCAAAGAATACCTGGGAAGTATTCTTTCTCCCCTATCCCTGGGAAATATATATATAAGTATATATATATATATATATATATATATGTATATATATATATATATATATATATATATATATATATATGTATATATATATATATATGTATATATATATATATATATACATATATATATATATATATATATATATATATATATATATATATATATATATATATATATATATATATATATATATATATGTGGTTAAATTCATGAAAACTACTATTGACGTTTGTGTAGATAAATTATACATTTCGCTTTTTCATAGCCAGAGGTTGAACCATTATGTGACATTCATTTTTCATTTCATTTCCAGCTAGAAGTTTCAGCTTTCTAAATCATTTCTTACATTTTTCATGTATATGTATATATATCATCCCTGGGGATAGGGGAGAAAGAATACTTCCCACGCATTTCTCACGTGTCGTAGAAGGCGACTAGAAGGGACGGGAGCGGGGGGCCAGAAATCCTCCCCTCCTTGTGTTCTAACTTTCTAAAATGGGAAACAGAAGAAGGAGTCACGCGGGGAGTGCTCATCCTCCTCGTAGGCTAAGATTGGTGTGTCTAAATGAGTGTGGATGTAACCAAGATGTGAAAAAAGGAGAGATGGGTAGTATGTTTGAGAAAAGGAAGGGTTGTTTAATTTGTTTATGGATGGGGTTGTTAGGGAGGTGAATGCAAGAGTTTTGGAAAGAGGGGCAAGGATGAAGTCTGTTGGGGATGAGAGAGCTTGGGAAGTGAGTCAGTTGTTGTTCGCTGATGATACAGCGCTAGTGGCTGATTCATGTGAGAAACTGCAGAAGCTGGTTACTGAGTTTGGTAAAGTGTGTGAAAGAAGAAACTTAAGAGTAAATGTGAATAAGAGCAAGGTTATTAGGTACAGTAGGGTTGAGGGTCAAGTCAATTGGGAGGTGAGTTGAGAATGGAGAAAAACTGGAGGAAGTGAAGTGTTTTAGATATCTGGGAGTGGATCTGGCAGCGGATGGAAACATGGAAGCGGAAGTGGATCATAGGGTGGGGGAGGGGGCGAAAATTCTGGGAGCCTTGAAGAATGTGTGGAAGTCGAGAACATTATCTCGGAAAGCAAAAATGGGTATGTTTGAAGGAATAGTGGTTTGAACAATGTTGTATGGTTGCGAGGCGTGGACTATGGCTAGAGTTGTGCGCAGGAGGATGGATGTGCTGGAAATGAGATGTTTGAGGACAATGTGTGGTGTGAGGTGGTTTGATCGAGTAAGTAACGTAAGGGTAAGAGAGATGTGTGGAAATAAAAAGAGCGTGGTTGAGAGAACAGAGGAGGGTGTTTTGAAATGGTTTGGTCACATGGAGAGAATGAGTGAGGAAAGATTGACCAAGAGGATATATGTGTCGGGGGTGGAGGGAACGAGGAGAAGAGGGAGACCAAATTGGAGGTGGAAAGATGGAGTGAAAAAATTTTGTGTGATCAGGGCCTGAACATGCAGGAGGGTGAAAGGAGGGCAAGGAATAGAGTGAATTGGAGCGATGTGATATACCGGGGTTGACGTGTTGTCAGTGGATTGAATCAAGGCATGTGAAGCGTCTGGGGTAAACCATGGAAAGCTGTATAGGTATGTATATTTGCGTGTGTGGACGTATGTATATACATGTGTATGGGGGTGGGTTGGGCCATTTCTTTCGTCTGTTTCCTTGCGCTACCTCGCAAACGCGGGAGAGAGCGACAAAGCAAAAAAGAAAAAAAAAAAAATATGTATATATGTATATATATATATATATATATATATATATATATATATATATATATATATATATATATATATATATATATATATATCTTATATATATATATATATATATATATATATATACATATATATATATATATATATATATATATATATATATATATATATATATATATATATATATATATATTTTCTTTTTTTTTTTTTTGCTTTGTCGCTGTCTCCCGCGTTTCCGAGGTAGCGCAAGGAAACAGACGAAACAAATGGCCCAACCCACCCCATACGCATGTATATATACACGTCCACACACACGCAAATATACATACCTACACAACTTTCCATGGTTTACCTCCGACGCTTCACATGCCTTGATTCAATCCACTGACAGCACGTCAACCCCGGTATACCACATCGCTCCAATTCACTCTATTCCTTGCCTTCCTTTCACCCTCCTGCATGTTCAGGCCCCGATCACACAAAATCTTTTTCACTCCATCTTTCCACCTCCAATTTGATCTCCCTCTTCTCCTCGTTCCCTCCACCTCCGACACATATATCCTCTTGGTCAATCTTTCCTCACTCATTCTCTCCATGTGACCAAAACATTTCAAAACACCCTCTTCTGCTCTCTCAACCACGCTCATTTTATTTCCACACATCTCTCTTACCCTTACGTTACTTACTCGATCAAACCACCTCACACCACACATTGTCCTCAAACATCTCATTTCCAGCACATCCATCCTCCTGCGCACAACTCTATCCATAGTCCACGCCTCGCAACCATACAACATTGTTGGAACCACTATTCCCTCAAACATACCCATTTTTGCTTTCCGAGATAATGTTCTCGACTTCCACACATTCTTCAAGGCTCCCAGAATTTTCACCCCCTCCCCCACCCTATGATCCACTTCCGCTTTCATGGTTCCATCCGCTGCCAGATCCACTCCCAGATATCTAAAACACTTCACTTCCTCCAGTTTTTCTCCATTCAAACTCACCTCCCAATTGACTTGACCCTCAACCCTACTGTACCTAATAACCTTGCTCTTATTCACATTTACTCTTAACTTTCTTCTTTCACACACTTTACCAAACTCAGTCACCAGCTTCTGCAGTTTCTCACATGAATCAGCCACCAGCGCTGTATCATCAGCGAACAACAACTGACTCACTTCCCAAGCTCTCTCATCCCCAACAGACATCATACTTGCCCCTCTTTCCAAAACTCTTGCATTCACCTCCCTAACAACCCCATCCATAAACAAATTAAACAACCATGGAGACATCACACACCTCTGCCGCAAACCTACATTCACTGAGAACCAATCACTTTCCTCTCTTCCTACACGTACACATGCCTTACATCCTCGATAAAAACTTTTCACTGCTTCTAACTTCCCTCCCACACCATATATTCTTAATACCTTCCACAGAGCATCTCTATCAACTCTATCATCTGCCTTCTCCAAATCCATAAATGCTACATACAAATCCATTTGCTTTTCTAAGTATTTCTCATATACATTCTTCAAAGCAAACACCTGATCCACACATCCTCTACCACTTCTGAAACCACACTGCTCTTCCCCAATCTGATTATCTGTACATGCCTTCACCCTCTCAATCAATACCCTCCCATATAATTTGCCAGGAATACTCAACAAACTTATACCTCTGTAATTTGAGCACTCACTCTTATCCCCTTTGCCTTTGTACAACGGCACTATGCACGCATTCCGCCAATCCTCAGGCACCTCACCATGAGTCATACATACATTAAATAACCTTACCAACCAGTCAACAATACAGTTACCCCCTTTTTTAATAAATTCCACTGCAATACCATCCAAACCTGCTGCCTTGCCGGCTTTCATCTTCCGCAAAGCTTTTACTACCTCTTCTCTGTTTACCAAATCATTTTCCCTAACCCTCGCACTTTGCACACCACCTCGACCAAAACACCCTATATCTGCCACTCTATCATCAAACACATTCAACAAACCTTCAAAATACTCACTCCATCTCCTTCTCACATCACCACTACTTGTTATCACCTCCCCATTTGCGCCCTTCACTGAAGTTCCCATTTGCTCCCTTGTCTTACGCACTTTATTTACCTCCTTCCAGAACATCTTTTTATGCTCCCTAAAATTTAATGATACTCTCTCACCCCAACTCTCATTTGCCCTTTTTTTCACCTCTTGCACCTTTCTCTTGACCTCCTGTCTCTTTCTTTTATACGTCTCCCACTCAATTGCATTTTTTCCCTGCAAAAATCGTCCAAATGCCTCTCTCTTCTCTTTCACTAATACTCTTACTTCTTCATCCCACCACTCACTACCCTTTCTAATCAACCCACCTCCCACTCTTCTCATGCCACAAGCATCTTTTGCGCAATCCATCACTGATTCCCTAAATACATCCCATTCCTCCCCACTCCCCTTACTTCCATTTTTCTCACCTTTTTCCATTCTGTACTCAGTCTCTCCTGGTACTTCGTCACACAAGTCTCCTTCCCAAGCTCACTTACTCTCACCACCCTCTTCACCCCAACATTCACTCTTCTTTTCTGAAAACCCATACAAATCTTCACCTTAGCCTCCACAAGATAATGATCAGACATCCCTCCAGTTGCACCTCTCAGCACATTAACATCCAAAAGTCTCTCTTTCGCACGCCTGTCAATTAACACGTAATCCAATAACGCTCTCTGGCCATCTCTCCTACTTACATAAGTATACTTATGTATATCTCGCTTTTTAAACCAGGTATTCCCAATCATCAGTCCTTTTTCCGCACATAAATCTACAAGCTCTTCACCATTTCCATTTACAACACTGAACACCCCATGTATACCAATTATTCCCTCAACTGCCACATTACTCACCTTTGCATTCAAATCACCCAACACTATAACCCGGTCTCGTGCATCAAAACCACTAACACACTCATTCAGCTGCTCCCAAAACACTTGTCTCTCATGATCTTTCTTCTCATGCCCAGGTGCATATGCACCAATAATCACCCATCTCTCTCCATCAACTTTCAGTTTTACCCATATTAATCGAGAATTTACTTTCTTACATTCTATCACATACTTCCACAACTCCTGTTTCAGGAGTACTGCTACTCCTTCCCTTGCTCTTGTCCTCTCACTAACCCCTGACTTTACTCCCAAGACATTCCCAAACCACTCTTCCCCTTTACCCTTGAGCTTCGTTTCACTCAGAGCCAAAACATCCAGGTTCCTTTCCTCATACATACTACCTATCTCTCCTTTTTTCACACCTTGGTTACATCCACACACATTTAGGCACCTACTCTGAGCCTTCGAGGAGGATGAGCACTCCCCGCGTGACTCCTTCTTGTGTTTCCCATTTTAGAAAGTTAAAAAAATACAAGGAGGGGAGGATTTCTGGCCCTCCGCTCCCGTCCCCTCTAGTCGCTTTCTACGACACGCGAGGAATGCGTGGGAAGTATTCTTTCACCCCTATCCCCAGGGATAATATACATATATATATACACATACACACACATACACACACACACGCACATACACAGACACACACACATATATATATATATATATACATATGAAAAATGTAAGAAACAATTTAGAAAACTGAAACTTCTAGCTTGAAATGAAATGAAAAAAATGAATGTCACATAATGGTTCAACCTCTGTCTATGGAAAAAGGAAATGTTAAATTTATTTACACAAACGTCACTAGTAGTTCTCATCAATTTAACCACTGTATCAATAAGCTTCAATGTCTAAGCTACATTTTTTCCAATTTCACTATTTTCTTGTCAAAGCACCATGTATGAAAACTATCAATCCAGTAACATAACTATAAACATTTCCTTCCCCTTTAAAAAAAGTTCTGTGGAAGTCTGTCTCGATACACTGCGGGACACTCTACCACCTGGCGAGGTTTGTGTTGCAATGGTTCTTGATTCACAAAGGTAATAGCATCACTGGTGGGCCAAGGTAGTTCCGTTGGCGAAGAGGAGCTCATGAAACATGTCAGAAAGCATGCTACTGCAGGCAGGAGTGAAGGCTGATGCAAACTGGTATCGCTCTGAATGATGTGATGGGGACGAGATGATCCTCTGACTCATGTCCTTCCTCCTCCAGGCCGGCAGCGTTCGTAGATGCCACGGTTTAACAGCAACGTGGGCTGGCCGGTCCTTCGGGGCAGCCCACGACACAGTAGCTTGCCTCACTCACGCCCGTGGACTCGGGAAGCGCCGGTCGGTCGGACCTTCACCAGGAGCCGGCGTGGCCGCTGGGGAGCCACCAGGTTAGGTCCAGGGGGAGTTGGGGTAACGGACCAGACATGTACAGTTCGGAGTGAGCTTTGCCCTCCACGGGTTGTAGGGGGCTGCTGCCACGACCCGCCATCACCCCCGCCAGGGATGCTGGTGTCCTTAAGTTGTCGTCCTTTCCACACGGTTATATCTTCCTCCTTCAGTATCT
Source organism: Panulirus ornatus (assembly GCF_036320965.1). Classification (NCBI taxonomy): domain Eukaryota; kingdom Metazoa; phylum Arthropoda; class Malacostraca; order Decapoda; family Palinuridae; genus Panulirus; species Panulirus ornatus. The sequence continues at coordinate 58,429,604 of NC_092226.1, forward strand.
GCTCAGCCTCCCTCCCTGTCACCCACACGGCAGACGCGATTCCAGGATTATATATATATATATATATATATATATATATATATATATATATATATATATATATATATATATATATATATATATATATATATATATATATATATGTATATATATATTTATTTTATTTATTTATTTTGCTATGTCGCTGTCTCCCGCGTTAGCGAGGTAGCGCAAGGAAACAGACGAAAGAATGGCCCAACCCACACACATACACTTGTGTATACATACACGTCCACACATACAAATATACATACCTATACATCTCAATGTATACATATATATACACACACAGACACATATATACATACACCTTTATCCTTTATATGCCTTTATCTATTCCTATCGTCACCTCGCAACACATGGAATAACAACCCCCTCCCCCCTCATGTGTGCGAGGTAGCGCTGGGAAAAGACAACAAAGGCACCATTCGTTCACACTCAGTCTCTAGCTGTCATGTAATAATGCACCGAAACCACAGCTCCCATTCCACATCCAGGCCCCAGAGAACTTTCCATGGTTTACCCAAGACGCTTTACATGCCCTGGTTCAATCCATTGATAACACGTCTACCCCGGTATACCACATCGTTCCAATTCACTCTATTCCTTGCACGTCTTTCACCCTCCTGCATGTTCAGCCCCGATCACCCAAAATCTTTTTCACGCCATCTTTCCACCTCCAATTTGGTCTCCCACTTCTCGTTCCCTACACCTCTAACATGTATATCCTTTTGGTCAATCTTTCCTCACTCATTCTCTCCATGTTATCAAACCATTTCAAAACACCCTCTTCTGCTCTCTCAGCCACATGTCTTTAGCCTCTCAATCAATACCCTCCCATATAATTTACCAGGAATACTCAACAAACTTATACCTCTGTAATTTGAGCGCTCACTCTTATCACCTTTGCCTTTGAATAATGGCAATATGAGAGCATTCCGCCAATCCTCAAGCACCTCACCATGAATCATACATACATTAAATAACCTTACCAACCATTCAACAATACCGTCACCCCCTTTTTTAATAAATTCCACTGCAATGCCATCCAAACCTACTGCCTTTCCGGCTTTCATCTTCCGCAAAGCTTTTTCTACCTCTTCTCTGTTTACCAAATCATTTGCCCTAATCCACCTCGACCAAAACACCCTATATCTGTGACTCTATCATCAAACACATTCAACAACCCTTCAAAATCCTCACTCCATCCTCTCACATCACCACTACTTGTTATCACCTCCACATTAGCCCCTTCACTGAAGTTCCCTTTGCTCCCTTGTCTTACGCACTTTATTTGCCCCCTTCTAAAACATCTTATTATTCTCCCTAAAATATAATGATACTATCTCACCCTACCTATCATTTGCCCTCTTTTTCACATCTTGCACCTTTTTCTTGATCTTATGCCTCTTTCTTTTATACATCTCCCACTCACTTCATTTTTTCCCTGCAAAAATCGTCCAAATCCCTCTCTCTTCTCTTTCACTAATAATCTTACTTCCTCATCCTACCACTTACTACCCTTTCTAATTAACCCACCTCCCACGCTTCTCATGCCACAAGCATCTTTTGCGCAACCCATCACTGCTTCACTGAATACATCCCATTCCTCCCCCACTCCCCTTACCTCCTTTGTTCTCACCTTTTTCCATTCTCTACTCGGTATCTCCTTGTACTTCCTCACCCAAGTCTCCTTCCCAAGCTCACTTACTCTCAACACTCTCTTCACCCCAACATTCTCTCTTCTTTTCAGAAACCCATACAAATCTTCACCTTTGCTTCCACAATATAATGATCAGGTGTATGCAGAAGTTTTCGAAAGACTGCCAAGTATGCTGTCTGTTGTCGATGAGAAAGCTTGGGAAGTGAGTCAGTTCGCTGATGATAAAGCGCTGGTGGCTGATTCATGTGAGAAACTGCAAAAACTGGTGACTGAGTTTGGTAAAGTGTGTGAAAAAAGAAAGTTAAGAGTAAATGTGAATACGAGCAAGGTTATTAGGTACAGTAGGGTTGAGAGTCAAGTCAATTCGGAGGTAGGTTTGAATGGAGAAAAACTGGAGGAATTAAAGTGTTTTAGATATCTGTGAGTGGATCTGGTAGCGGATGTAACCATGGAAGCGGAAGTGAATCATCTGGTGGGGAGGGAGCGAAAATTCTGGGAGCCTTGAAGAATGTGTGGAAGTCGAGAACATTATCTCGGAAAGCAAAAATGAGTATGTTTGAAGAAATAGTGGTTCGAACAATGTTGTATGGTTGCGAGGCGTTGGCTATGGATAGAGTTGTGCGCAGGAGGGTGGATGTGCTGGAAATGAGATGTTTGAGGACAATATGTGGTGTGAGGTGGTTTGATCGAGTAAGTAATGTAAGGGTAAGAGAAATGTGTGGAAATAAAAAGAGCGTGGTTGAGAGAGCAGAAGAGGGTGTTTTGAAATGGTTTGGGCACATGGAGAGAAAGAGTGAGGAAAGATTGACCAAGAGGATATATGATGTGTCAGAGGTGGAGGGAACGAGGAGAAGTGGGAGACCAAATTGGAGGTGGAAAGATGGAGTGAAAAAGATTTTGAGTGATCGGGGCCTGAACATGCAGGAGGGTGAAAGGCGGGCAAGGAATAGAGTGAATTGGATCAATCTGGTATACCGGGGTTGACGTGCTGTCAGTGGATTGAATCAGGGCATGTGAAGCGTCTGGGGTAAACCATGGAAAGTTGTGTGGGGCCTGGATGGGGAAAGGGAGCTGTGGTTTCGAGCATTATTGCATGACAGCTAGAGATTGAGTGTGAACGAATGGGTTTTTGTTGTCTTTTCCTAGAGCTACCTCGCACACATAAGGGGGGAGGGGGGAAAGATTGACCAAGAGGATGTATGTGTCAGAGGTGGAGGGAACGAGGAGGAGTGGGAGACCAAATTGGAGGTGGAAAGATGGAGTGAAAAAGATTTTGAGTGATCGGGGCCTGAACATGCAGGAGGGTGAAAGGAGGGCAAGGAATAGAGTGAATTGGATCGATGTGGTACACCGGGGTTGACGTGCTGTCAGTGGATTGAATCAGGGCATGTGAAGCGTCTGGGGTAAACCATGGAAAGCTGTGTAGGTATGTATATTTGCGTGTGTGGACGTATGTATATACATGTGTATGGGGTGGGTTGGGCCATTTCTTTCGTCTGTTTCCTTACGCTACCTCGCAAACGCGGGAGACAGCGACAAACCAAAAAAATAAAAATATATATATATATATATATATATATATATATAAGTGTAAGAGAGATGTGTGGAAATAAAAAGAGTGTGGTTGAGAGAGCAGAAGAGGGTGTTTTGAAATGGTTTGGTCACATGGAGGAAAGATTGACAAAGAGGATATATGTGTCAGAGGTGAAGGGAACGAGGAGAAGTGGGAGACCAAATTTCAGGTGGAAAGATGGAGTGAAAAAGATTTGGAGTGATCGGGGCCTGAACATGCAGGAGGGTGAACGGCGTGAAAGGAATAGAGTGATTTGGAACGATGTGGTATACCGGGGTCGACGTGCTGTCAATGGATTGAACCATGTTGAGATGAGTAATAATGGATATATGAGCATACATTGGTGGGTTTTCTGTATATACTAAACTTAAACTTGTTTCCTTGTCTATGGATCATGCAATCTAAAAATGGTAACATACCATTATTTTCATTTTCTACAGTAAATTTGATGGAAGGTTCTAAATTGTTAAGTAAGGGGAGAAATATTTGTAAATTTTCATTTGTTGGCCAAACACAAAGGACATCATCTACATACCTAAACCAATTGCCTAAACAATTGCCCTAATTGCCCTAAAAGATTCATAAGAGCTATTAACACCTTAAAAAAGACAGGGATATTCATATTACTAAAGAAGATAAGGCTAACACTGTTGTGATTTTAGACAAAAGTAACTATTTATCTAAAATGAATGATCTTCTAAATGATAACACAACATATTCTAAACTTAGTAAAAATCCTTTGAAGCAGTTGATTCTCACTTCAATAAAGAAATGAAGTTGTTGTCGAAAGGTAACATTTCTCTTATCAAAAATTTTTCATCTTTGTCCCCTTCATTGCCATATATGTATGGACTGATCAAAACACATAAACAAAATTTTCCAGCAAGACCTATAGTTAGTTCAGTAGGCTCCATCACATATAAAGTATCAAAATGGTTAGTTTCCTTATTAAGCCCTTTAGTGGGTAAGGTATCAAATTCTAATATTATGAACAATGTAGATTTACTCAACAAGCTAAACAATATCAATATTAATTTTGATTTCAAACTAGTTAGCTTTGATTTTCCTCACTTTTCACTAAAGTTCCAGTTGATGACCTTTTAGAATATCTATATGATGTCTTGGATGATATTCAATTATCTGTTTCAAAGTCTAATTTCATTGAACTGATAAAATTGTGTGTAAAAGACTGTGTATTTCAGTTTAATGGAGATTATTATGCTCAAAAATTTGGTATGGCAATGGGTAACCCTCTTTCACCTGTACTAAGTAATCTTTATATGGAATTTTTTTAAACAAAATTACTAAAGGATATCTTACCTTCTAATGCAATTTGGTTTAGGTATGTAGATGATGTTCTTTCTGTTTGGCCAACAAATGAAAATTTACAAATATTTCTCCCTTATTTAACAATTTAGTACCTTCCATCAAATTTACTGTAGAAAATGAAAATAATGGTATGTTACCATTTTTAGATTGCATCATTCATAGACAAGGAAACAAGTTAGAGTTTAGCATATACAGAAAACCCACCAATGTATGCTCATATATCCATTATTACTCATCTCAACATGACAGAGTTAAATTATCATCATTTCAATCTATGTTCCTAATGGCATTACGTATTTGCAGTCCAGAGTTTGATGATGATGAGATTGAGAAGATATATTCCATTGGATCTAAGTTAAAGTACCCTAGATCTTTCATTGATAAATCCCTTAAGTTAGCAAAGAAATCATTTTATAGAGTTGAACCCAAACCTCCCATTGACACCAAGAATCATTTAGTTCTCCCTTTTAATAATAATTTCACTTTGCTTCCCATGTTGCTTAAATCCTTTAATGTAAATGTTGATTTTGGCAACAATAATACTATAAAGAATATCTTAATCAGGAATTCACCAGAAAATTCTCTTGGTTGCATCTATAAAGTTCCTTGTGGAAACTGTGATAAATTTTATGTTGGTCAGACTAGTAAGGATCTTTCTATTAGACTTAAGCAACATAAACATAGTATAAGAACGGGACAAGAATCAAATGCCTTGTTTAATCATGTTAAAAACTATGATCATTGTATTGACTGGAGTAACGCCATCTCAGTTGTTAACTCTAATTCTATTACCAAGAGAAATATCATTGAGTCTTCTATTATTAAATACACAAAGAATTATAATCTTAATATTAGTGATAGTCTGTACAAATTAGATAGCTTTATTGTTGATAAGATTTGTAAAATGATAAGTTTATGAACGCTCGTTGTATGTTTTGGATAATCACATGTTTACCATATGGCGTCCTCTCTTGTGTCTCCCCTGATGATGTGATTATCACATGAAAGTGCACTTGGGAACTTTTCGTGTTTCAATTTCCCCGTGGACTCATGGGAATATCTTGATCACGCGCAAAATTGTGATTCTTTCCAATATATATATATATATATATATATATATATATATATATATATATATATATATATATATATATATATATATATATATATATGTACATATATATATCCCTGGGGATAGGGGAGAAAGAATACTTCCCACGCTTTCCTCTCGTGACGTAGAAGGCGACTAAAGGGGATGGGAGCGGGAGACTAGAACCCTCCCCTCCTTGTATTTTAATTTTCTAAAGGGGGAAACAGAAGGAGTCATGCGGAGAGTGCTCATCCTCCTCGGAAGCTCAGATTGGGGTGTCTGAATGTGTGTGGATGTAAACAAGATGAGAAAAAATGAGAGATAGGTTGTATGTTTGAAGAAAGGTACCTGGATGTTTTGGCTCTGAGTGAAACGAAGCTCAAGATTAAAGGGGAAGAGTGGTTTGGGAATGTCTTCGGAGTAAAGTCAGGGGTTAGTGAGAGGACAAGAGCAAAGGAAGGAGTAGCACTACTCCTGAAACAGAAGTGGTCGGAGATATCTGACAGAGTGTAAAAAAGTAACCTCTAGATTGATGCGGGTAAAACTGAAAGTTGATGGAGAGTTGGTGATTATTGGTGTATATGCACCTAGGCATGAGAAGAAAGATCATGAGAGGCAAGTGTTTTGGGAGCAGCTGAATGAGTGTGTTAGTGGTTATGATGCAAGAGAACGGGTTATAGTGATGGGTGATTTGAATGCAAAGGTGAGTAATGTGGCAGTTGAGGGAATAATTGGTATACATGGGGTATTCAGTGTTGTAAATGGAAATGATCAAGAGCTTGTAGATTTATGAGCTGAAAAAGAACTGGTGATAGGGAATACCTGGTTTAAAAAGAGAGATATACATAAGTATGAGTATGTAAGTAGGAGAGATGGCCAGAGAGCGTTATTGGATTACGTGTTAATTGATAGGCGTTAATTGATAGACTTTTGGATATTGATTTACTGAGAGGTGCAACTGGAGGGAAGTCTGATCATTATCTTGTGGAAGCGAAGGTGATGATTTGTAGAGGTTTTCAGAAAAGAAGAGAGAATGTTGAGGTGAAGCGAGTGGTGAGAGTAAGTGAGCTTGGGAAGGAGAATTGTGTGAGGAAGTACCAGGAGAGACTGAGTACAGAATGGAAAAAGGTGAGAATAATGGAGGTAAGGGGAGTGGGGCAGGAATGGGATGTATTTAGGGAAGCCGTGATGGCTTGCGCAAAAGATGCTTGTGGCATGAGAAGCGTGTTAAGTGGGCAGATTAGAAAGGGTAGTTAGTGGTGGGATGAAGAGGTAAGATTATTAGTGAAAGAGAAGAGAGAGGTATTTGAACGATTTTTCAAAAGAAATAATGCAAATCAGTGGGGTATATATAAAAGAAAGAGGCAGGAGGTCAAGAGAAAGGTGCAAGAGGTGAAAAAGAGGGCAAATGAGAGTTAGGGTGAGAGAGTATCATTAAATGTTAGGGAGAATAAAACGATGTTTTGGAAGGAGGTAAAAGTGAGTAAGACAAGGGAACAAATGGGAACTTCAGTGAAGGGGGTAAATTTGGAGGTGATAACAAGTAGTGGTGATGTGAGAAGATGGAGTGAGTATTTTGAAGGTTTGTTGAATATGTTTGATGATAGAATGGCATATATGCGGTGTTTTGGTCGAGGTAGTGTGTAAAGTGAGATGGTTAGGGAAAATGATTTGGAAAACAGAGAAGAGGTAGTGAAAGCTTTGCGGAAGATGAAAGCCGGCAAGGCAGCAGGTTTGACGGTATTGGAGTGGAATTTATTAAAAGAGGGGGTGACTGTACTATTGGCTGGTTTGTAAGGTTATGTAAAGTATGTATGATTCATGGTGAGGTGTCTGAGGATTGGCGGAATGATTGCATAGTGCGATTGTACAGAGGGAAGGGATAAGAGTGAGTGCTCAGATTACAGATGTATAAGTTTGTTGAGTATTCCTGATAAGATATATGGGAGGGTATTGATAGAGAGGGTGAAGGCATGTACAGAACATCAGATTCGGGAAGAGCAGTATGGTTACAGAAATGGTAGAGAATGTGCGGATCAGGTGTTTGCTTTGAAAAATGTATGTGAGAAATACTTAGAAAAGCAAATGGATTTGTATGTAGGATTTTTGGATCTGGAGAAGGCATATGATAGAGTTGATAGGGATGGTCTGTCGAAGGTATTAAGAATATATGGTGTGGGAGGCAAGTTGTTAGAAGCAGTGAAAAGTTTTTATCGAGGATGTAAGGCATGTGTACGTGTTGGAAGATAGGAAAGTGGTTAGTTCTCAGTGAATGTAGGTTTGCGGCAGGGGTGTGTGATGTCTCCATGGTTGTTTAATTTGTTTATGGATGGGGTTGTTAAGGAGGTGAATGCAAGAGTTTTGGAAAGAGGGGCAAGTACGCAGTGTGTTGTACATGAGAGAGCTTGGGAAGTGAGTCAGTTGTTGTTCACTGATGATACAGCGCTGGTGGCTGATTCATGTAAGAAACTGCAGAAGCTGGTGACTGAGTTTGGTAAAGTGTGTGAAAGAAGATAGTTGAGAGTAAATGAGAATAAGAGCTAGGTTATTAGGTAGAGTAGAGTTGAGGGTCAAGTCAACTGGGAGGTAAGTTTGAATGGAGAAAAACTGGAGGAAGTGAAGTGTTTTAGATATCTGGGAGTGGATTTGTCAGCGGATGGAACCATGAAAGCGGAAGTGAATCATAGAGTGGGGGAGGGGGCAAAAATTCTGGGAACCTTGAAGAATGTGTGGAAGTCGAGAACACAATATCGGAAAGCAAAAATGGGTATGTTTGAAGAAATAGTGGTTCCAACAATGTTGCATGGTTGCAAGGCGTGGTTGCAAGGCTATGTATAGAGTGTGCGGAAGAGGGTGGATATGCTGGAAATGAAATGTTTGAGGACAATATGTGGTGTGAGATGGATTGATCGAGTAAGTAACAAGAGGGTAATAGAGATGTAAGGTAATAAAAAGAGTGTGGTTGAGAGAGCAGAAGAGGGTGTTTTGAAATAGTTTGGTCACGTAGAGAGAATGAGTGACGAAAGATTGACCAAGAGGATATATGTATCAGAGGGGGAGGGAACGAGGAGAAGTGGGAGACCAAATTGGAGGTGGAAAGATGGAGTGAAAAAGATTTTGAGTGATTGGGGCCTGAACATGCAGGAAGGTGAGAGGCGTGCAAGGAATAGAGTGAATTGGAACGATGTGGTATACCGGGGTCGACCTGCTGTCAATGGATTGTACCAGGGCATGTGAAGCCTCTGGTGCAAACCATGGAAAGTTCTGTAAGGCCTGGATATGGAAAGGGAGCTGTGGTTTCGGTGCATTAATACCTGACAGCTAGAGACTGAGTGTGTACAAATGGGTCCTTTGTTGTCTTTTCCTAGCGCTGTCTCGAACACATGAGGGTGGAGGGGGTTGTTATTCCATATGTAGCGAGGTGGCGATGGAAATGAATATAGGCAAACCGTATGAATTACGTACATGTGTATATATATATATGCTGTGTGTGTATTTATATGTATATATTGAGATGTATAGGTATGTATATTTAAGTGTGTGGATGTGTATGTATATACATGTGTATGTGGGTGGGTTGGGCCATTCCTTCGTCTGTTTCCTTACGCTACCTTGCTAACGCGACAGAGCAAAATAATAGATAAAGATAAAAATAAAATATGTATTTATATATATATATATATATATATATATATATATATATATATATATATATATATATATATATATATATATATATATACATATATATATATATATATATATATATATATATATATATATATATATATATATATATATATATAAATATATATATATATATATGTACATATATATATATATATATATATATATATATATATATATTTATATATATATATATATATATATATATATATATATATATATATATATATATATATATATATATATATATATATATATATATATATCTTTTTTATTTTGTTTTGTCGCTGTCTCCCGCGCTTGCGAGGTAGCGCAAGGAAACAGACGAAAGAAATGGCCCAACACACCCCCATACACAATGTATATACATACACGTCCACACACGCAAATATACACACCTATACATCTCAATGTACACATATATATACACACACAGACACATACATATATACCCATGCACACTTTTCAAACTATCTGCCTTTATTCATTCCCATCGCCACCTCTCTAGACATGGAATACCATCCCCCTCCCCCCTCTTATGTGCGAGGTAACACTAGAAAAAGACAACAAAAGCCCCATTCGTTCACACTCAGTCTCTAGCTGTCATGCAATAATGCCCGAAACCACAGCTCCCTTTCCACATCCAGGCCCCACACAACTTTCCATGGTTTACCCCAGACGCTTCACATGCCCTGATTCAATCCACTGATAGCACGTCAACCCCGGTATACCACATCGATCAAATTCACTCTATTCCTTGCCCTCCTTTCACCCCCCTGCATGTTCAGGCCCTGATCACACAAAATCTTTTTCACTCCATCTTTCCACCTCCAATTTGGTCTCCCACTTCTCTTCGTTCCCTCCACCTCCGACATATATATCCTCTTGGTCAATCTTTCCTCACTCATTCTCTCCATGTGCCCAAACTATTTCTAAACACTCTATTCTGCTCTCTCAACCACGCTCTTTTTATTCCCACACATCTCTCTTACCCTTACATTACTTACTCAATCAAACCACCTTACACCACACATTGTCCTCAAACATCTCATTTCCAACACATCCATCCTCCTGCGCACAACTCTATCCATAGCCCACGTCTCGCAACCGTACAACATTGTTGGAACCACTATTCCTTCAAATATACCCATTTTTGCTTTCCGAGATAATGTTCTCGACTTCCACACATTCTTCAAGGCTCCCAGGATTTTCGCCCCCTCCCCCACCCTATGATTCACTTCCGCTTCCATGGTTCCATCCGCTGCCAGATCCACTCCCAGATATCTAAAACACTTTACTTCCTCCAGTTTTTCTCCATACAAACTTACCTCCCAATTGACTTGACCCTCAATCCTACTGTACCTAATAACCTTGCTCTTATTCACTTTTACTCTTAACTTTCTTCTTTTTTTTCACACACTTTACCAAACTCAGTCACCAGCTTCTGCAATTTCTCACATGAGTCAGCCGCCAGCACTATACCATCAGCGAACAACATCTGACTCACTTCCCAAGCTCTCTCATCAACAACAGACTTCATAATTGCCCCTCTTTCCAAAACTCTTGCATTCACCTCCCTAACAACCCCATCCATAAACAAATTAAACAACCATGGACACATCACACACCCCTGCCGCAAACCTGCATTCACTGAGAACCAATCACTTTCCTCTCTTCCTACACGTACACACGCCTTACATTCTCGATAAAAACTTTTCACTGCTTCTAACAACTTGCCTCCCACACCATATATTCTTAATACCTTCCACAGAGCATCTCTATCAACTCTATCATATGCCTTCTCCAGATCCATAAATGCTACATACAAATCCATTTGCTTTTCTAAGTATTTCTCACATACATTCTTCAAAGCAAACACCTGATCCACATATCCTCTACCACTTCTGAAACCACACTGCTCTTCCGCAATCTGATGCTCTGTACATTCCTTCACCCTCTCAATCAATACCCTAACATATAATTTACCAGGAATACTCAACAAACTTATACCTATGTAATTTGAGCACTCACTCTTATCCCCTTTGCCTTTGTACAATGGCACTATGCACGCATTCCGCCAATCCTCAAGCACCTCACCATGAGTCATACATACATTAAATAACCTTACCAACCACTCAATAATACAGTCACCCCCTTTTTTAATAAATTCCACTGTAATATCATCCAAACCTGCTGCCTTGCAGGATTTCATCTTCTGCAAAGCTTTTACTACCTCTTCTCTGTTTACCAAATCATTTTCCCTAAC
>NC_092226.1:58441350-58462133 GCF_036320965.1 Panulirus ornatus
ATTTCCACCTAGAAGTTCAACTTTCTAAATAATTTCTTACATTTTTCATATATATGTATATATATTATCCCTGGGGATGGGGGAGAAAGAATACTTCCCACGCATTCCTCAAGTGTCGTAGGAGGCGACTAGAGGGGACGGGAGCGGGGGCCAGAAATCCTCCCCTCCTTGTATTTTAACTTTCTAAAATGGGAAACAGAAGAAGGAGTCACGCGGGGAGTGCTCAGCCTCCTCGTAGGCTCAGATTGGGGTGTCTAAATGTGTGTGGATGTAACCAAGATGTGAAAAAAGGGGAGATAGGTAGTATGTTTGAGGAAAGGAACCTGGATGTTTTGGCTCTGAGTCAAAGGAAGCTTAAGGGTAAAGGGGAAGAGTGGTTTGGAAGGCGAAGGTGAAGATTTGTCTGGGTTTTCAGAAAAGAAGAGAGAATGTTGGGGTGAAGAGGGTGGTGAGAGTAAGTGAGCCTGGGAAGGAGACTTGTGTGAGGAAGTACCAGGAGAGACTGAGTACAAAATTGAAAAAGGTGAGAATAAAGGAGGTAAGGGGAGTGGCGGAGGAATGGGATGTATTTAGGGAAGCAGTGATGGCTTGCGCAAAAGATACGTGTGTCATGAGAAGCGTGGGAGGTGGGTTGATTAGAAAGGGCAGTGAGTGGTGGGATGAAGACGTAAGATTATTAGTGAGAGAGAAGAGAGAGGCATTTGGAAGATTTTTGCAGGGAAAAATTGCAAATGAGTGGGAGATGTATAAAAGAAAGACACAGAAGGTCAAGAGAAAGGTGCAAGAGGAAGGTGAGAGAGAATCATTAAATTTTAGGGAGAATAAAAAGATGTTTTGGAAGGAGGTAGATAAAGTGCGTAAGACAAGGGAGACAAGGGAGCAAATGGGAACTTCAGTGAAGGGGGTTAATGGGGAGGTGATAACAAGTTGTGGTGAGTTGAGAAGGAGATGGAGTGAGTATTTTGAAGGTTTGTTGAATGTGTTTGATGATAGAGGGGCAGATATAGGGTGTCTTGGTCGAGGTGGTGTGCAAAGTGAGAGGGTTAGGGAAAATGATTTGGTAAACAGAGAAGAGGTAGTAAAAGCTTTGAGGAAGATGAAAGCCGGCCAGGCAGCAGGTTTGGATGGTATTGCAGTGGAATTTATTAAAAAAGGGGGTTACTGTATTGTTGACTGATTGGTAAGGTTATTTAATGTATGTATGATTGATGGTGAGGCTCCTTGGGATTGGCGGAATGCTTGCATAATGCCATTGTACAAAGGCAAAGGGGATAAGAGTAAGTGCTCAAATTGCAGAGGTATAAGTTTGTTGAGTATTCCTGGTAAGATATATGGGAGGGTATTGATTGAGAGGGTGAAGGCATGTACAAAGCATCAGACTGGGGAAGAGCAGTGTGGTTTCAGAAGTGGTAGAGGATGTGTGGATCAGGTGTTTGCTTTGAAGAATGTATGTGAGAAATACTTAAAAAAGCAAATGGATTTGTATGCAGCATTTATGGATCTGGAGAAGGCATATGATAGAGTTGATAGAGATGCTCTGTGGAAGGTCCTAAGAATTTATGGTGTGGGAGGCAAGTTGTTAGAAGAAGTGAAATGTTTTTATCGAGGATGTAAGGCATGTGTACGCGTAGGAAGAGAGGAAAGTGATTGATTCTCAGTGAATGTAGGTTTACGGCAGGGGTGTGTGATGTTTCCATGGTTGTTTAATTTGTTTATGGTTGGGGTTGTTAGGGAGGTGAATGCAAGAGTTTTGTAAAGAGGGGCAAGTATGAAGCCTGTTGGGGATGAGAGAGCTTGGGAAGTGAGTCAGTTGTTGTTCGCTGATGATACAGCGCTGGTGGCTGATTTATGTGAGAAACTGCAGAAACTGGTGACTGAGTTTGGTAATGTGTGTGAAAGAAGAAAGTTAAGAGTAAGTGTGAAAAAGAGCAAGGTTATTAGGTACAGTAGGGTTGAGGGTCAAGTCAATTAAGAGGCAAGTTTGAATGGAGAAAAACTGGAGGAAGTAAAGTGTTTTAGATATATGGGAGTGGATCTGGCAGCGGATGGAACCATGGAAGCGGAAGTGAATCATAGGGTGGGGGAGGGGGCGAAAATCCTGGGAGCCATGAAGAATGTGTGGAAGTCAAGAACATTATCTCCGAAAGCAAAAATGGGTATGTTTGAAGGAATAGTGGTTTCAACAATGTTGTATGGTTGCGAGTCGTGGGCTATGGATAGAGTTGTGCGCAGGAGGGTGGATGTGCTGGAAATGAGATGTTTGAGGACAATATGTGGTGTGAGGTGGTTTGATCGAGTAAGTAATGTAAGGGTAAGAGAGATGTGTGGAAATAAGAAGAGCGTGGTTGAGAGAGCAGAAGAGGATGTTTTGAAATGGTTTGGGCACATTGAGAGAATGAGTGAGGAAAGATTGACCAAGATGATATATGTGTCGGAGGTGGAGGGAACGAGGAGAAGTGGGAGACCAAAAGAGGTGGAAAGATGGAGTGAAAAAGATTATGAGTGATCAGGGCCTGAACATGCAGGACTGTGAAAGGCGGGAGAGGAATAAAGTGAATTGGATCGATGTGTTATAGCGAGGTCGACCTGCTGTCAATGGTTTGAATCAGGGCATGTGAAGATTTTGGGGTAAACCATGGAAAGTTCTGTGGGGCCATTTCTTTCGTCTGTTTCCTTGCGCTACCTCGCAAACGTGGGAGACAGCGACAAAGCAAAAAAAAAATATATATTTACATTATTATTATTATTATTATTACTATTATTATTATTATTATTATTATTACTACTACTATTATTACTATTATTATTATCATTTTCCTTTGTCGCTGTCTCCCGCGTTTGCGAGATAGCGCAAGGAAGCAGACGAAAGAAATGGCCAAACCCACCCTATACACATATACATACACGTCCTCACACGCAAATATACATATCCATCTATCTCAATGTACACATATATATACACACACAGACACATACATATATACACATGCACACAATTTACACTGTCTGCCTTTATTCATTCCCATCGTCACATTGCCACACATGGAATAACATTCCCCTCCCCCCGCATGTGTGCGAGGTAGCGCTAGGAACGGACAACAAAGGCCCCATTCGTTCACACTCAGTCTCTAGCTGCCATGCAATAATTCCCGAAACCACAGCTCCCTTTCCACATCCAGGCCTCATGTGCTGAGAGGTGCAACTGGAGGGATGTCTGATCATTATCTTGTGGAGGCGAAGGTGAATATTTGTATGGGTTTTCAGAAAAGAAGAGAGAATCTTGGGGTGAAGAGGGTGTTGAGAGTAAGTGAGCTCGGGAAGGAGACTTGTGTGAGGAAGTACCAGGAGAGAATGAGCACAGAATGGAAAAAGATGAAAACAAAGGAGGTAAAGGGAGTGGCGGGGGAATGGGACGTATTTAGGGAAGTAGTGATGGCTTGCGCGAAAGATGCTTGTGGCATGAGAAGCGTGGGAGGTGGGTTGACTAGAAAGGGTAGTGAATGGTGGGATGAAGAAGTAAGATTATTAGTGAGAGAGAAGAGAGAGGCATTTGGACCATTTTTGCAGGGAAAAATACAAAGGAGTGGGAGATGTATAAAAGAAAGAGACAGGAGGTCAAGAGAAAGGTGCAAGAGGTGAAAAAGAGGGCAAATGAGAGTTGGGGTGAGAGAGTATCATTAAATTTTAGGGAGAATAAAAAGATGTTTTGGAAGGAGGTAAATAAAGTGCGTAAGACAAGGGAGCAAATGGGACCTTCAGTGAAGGGCGCTAATGGGGAGGTGATAACAAGTAGTGGTGATTTGAGGAGGAGATGGAGTGAGTATTTTGAAGGTTTGTTGAATGTATTTGATGATGGAGTGGCAGATATAGGGTGTTTTGGTCGAGGTGGTGTACAAAGAGAGAGGGTTAGGGAAAATGATTTGGTAAACAGAGAATAGGTAGTAAAACCTTTACGGAAGATGAAAGCCGGCAAGGCAACAGGTTTGGATGGTATTGCCGTGGAATTTATTTAAAAACAGGGTGACTGTATTATTGACTTGATGGTAAGGATATCTAATGTATGTATGATTCATGGTGAGGTGCCGGAGGATTGGCGGAATGCGTGCATAGTGCCATTGTACAAAGGCATAGGGGATAAGAGTGAGTGCTCAAATTACAGAGGTATAAGTTTGTTGAGTATTCCTGGTAAATTATATGGGAGGGTATTGATTGAGAGGGTGAAGGCATGTACAGAGCATCAGATTGGGGAAAAGCAGTGTGGTTTCAGAAGTGGTTGAGGATGTGTGGATCAGGTGTTTGCTTTGAAGAATGTATGTGAGAAATGCTTAAAAAAACAAATGGATTTGTATGTAGCATTTATGAATCTGGAGAAGGCATATGATAAAGTTGATAGAGATGCTCTGTAGAAGGTACTAAGATTATATACCAGGTGTGGGAGGAAAGTTGTTAGAAGCAGCGACAAGTTTTTATCGAGGAAGTAAGGCATGTGTACGTGTAGGAAGAGAGGAAAGTGATTGGTTCTCAGTGAATGTAGGTTTGCGGCAGAGGTGTGTGATGTCCCCATGGTTGTTTTATTTTTTTATGGATGGGGTTGTTAGGGAGGTGAATGCAAGAGTCTTGGAAAGAGGGGCAACAATGAAATCTGTTGTGGATGAGAGAGCTTGGGAAGTGAGTCAGTTGTTGTTCGCTAATGATAGAGCGCTGGTGGCTGATTCATGTGAGAAACTGTAGTAGCTGCTGACTGAGTTTGGTAAAGTTTGTGAAAGAAGAAAGTTAAGAGTAAATGTGAATAAGAGCAAGGTTATTATGTACCTTAGGGTTGAGGGTCAAGTCAAATTGGGAGGTAAGTTTGAATGGAGAATGTCTCCAGCGTTAGCGAGGTAGCGCAAGGAAACAGACGAAATAATGGCCCAACCCGCCCATATACACATGTATATACATACACGTCCACACACGCAAATATACATACCTATACATCTCAATGTACACACACAGACATATACATATATACACATGTACATAATTCATACTGTCTGCCTTTATTTGTTCCCATCGCCACCTTGCCACACATTGAATAACAGCCCCCTCCCCCTTAGTGTATGCCAGGTAGCGCTAGGAAAAGACACCAAAGGCCCCATTCGTTCACACTCAGTCTCTAGCTGTCATGTAATAATGCACTGAAACCACTGCTCCGTTTCCACATCCAGGCCCCACACAACTTTCCATGGTTTACCCCAGACGCTTCACATTCCCTGGTTCAATCCATTAACAGCACGTCGACCCCGGTATACCAAATCGTCCCAATTCATTCAATTCCTTGCACGCCTTTCACCCTCCTGCTTATTCAGGTCCAGATCACTCAAAATCTTTTTCACTACATCTTTCCACCTCCAATTTGGTCTCCCACTTCTCCTCGTTCCCTCCACCTCCGACACATATATCATCTTGGTCAATCTCTCCTCACTCATTGTCTCCATGTGACCAAACCATTTCAAAACACCCCCTTCTGCTCTCTCAGCCATACTCTTCTTATTTCCAAATTACTTACTCGATCAAACCACCTCACACCACATATTGTCCTCAAACATCTCATTTCCAGCACATCCACCCTCCTGCGCACAACTCTATCCATAGCCCACGCCTCGCAACCATACAACATTGTTGGAACCACTATGCCTTCAAACATACCCATTTTTGCTTTCCGAGATAATGTTTTCGACTTCCAAACATTCTTCAAGGCTCCCAGAATTCTCGCCCCCTCCCCCACCCTATGATTCACTTCCGCTTCCATGGTTCCATCCGCTGCCAGATCCACTTCCAGATATCTAAAACACTTTACTTCCTCCAGCTTCTCTCCATTCAAACTTACATCCCAATTGACATACCCTCAACCCTACTGTACCTAATAACCTTGCTCTCATTCACATTTACTCTTAACTTTCTTCTTTCACACACCTTACCAAACTCAGTCACCAGCTTCTGCAGTTTCTTACATGAAGCAGCCACCAGCGCTGTATAATCAGCGAACAGCAACTGACTCACTTCCCAAGCGCTCTCATCCACAACAGACTGCATACTTGCCCCTCTTTCCAAAACTCTTGCATTCACCTCCCTAACAACCCCATCCATAAACAAATTAAACAACCATGGAGACATCAGACACCCCTGCCGCAAACCTACATTCACTGAGAACCAATCACTTTCCTCTCTTCCTACACGTACACATGCCTTACATCCTCGATAAAAAATTTTCACTGCTTCTAACAATTTGCCTCCCACACTATATATTCTTAATACCTTCCACAGAGCATCTCTATCAACTCTATCATATGCCTTCTCCAGATCCATAAATGCTACATACAAATCCATTTGTTTTTCTAAGTATTTCTCGCATACATTCTTCAAAGGAAACACCTGATCCACACATCCTCTACCACTTCTGAAACCACACTGCTCTTCCCCAATCTGATGCTCTGTACATGCCCTCACCCTCTCAATCAATACCCTCCCATATATTTTACCAGGAATACTCAACAAACTTATACCTCTGCAATTTGAGCACTCACTCTTATCCCCTTTGTCTTTGTACAATGGCACTATGCAAGCATTCCGCCAATCCTCAGGCACCTCACCATGAATCATACATACATTAAATAAGCTTACCAACCAGTCAACAATACAGTCACCCCCTTTTTTAATAAATTCCACTGCAATACCATCCAAACCTGCTGCCTTGCCGGCTTTCATCTTCCGTAAAGCTTTTACTACCTCTTCTCTATTTACCAAATCATTTTCCCTAACCCTCTCACTTTGCATACCACCACGACCAAAATACCCTATATCTGCCACTCTATCATCAAACACATTCAACAAACCTTCAAAATACTCACTCCATCTCCTTCTCAGATCACCACTACTTGTTATCACCTCCCCATTAGCCCCTTTCACTGAAGTTCCTATTTGCTTCCTTGTCTTACGCACTTTATTAACCTCCTTCCAAAACATCTTTTTATTCTCCCTGAAATTTAATGATACTCTCTCACCCCAAATCTCATTTGCCCCCTTTTTCATCTCTTGCACCTTTCTCTTGACCTCCTGCCTCTTTCTTTTATACCTCTCCCACTCAATTGCATTTTTTCCCTGCAAAAATCGTCCAAATGCCATTTTCTTCTCTTTCGCTAATAATCTCACTTCTTCATCCCAACACTCACTACCTTTTCTAATCAACCACCTCCTACGCTTCTCATGCCACAAGCATCTTTTGCGCAAGCCATCAATGCTTCCCTAAATACATCCTATTCCTCTCCCACTCCCCTTACCTCCTTTGTTCTCACCTTTTTCCATTCTGTACTCAGTCTCTCCTGGTACTTCCTCACACAAGTCTCCTTCCCAAGCTCACTTACTCTCACCACTCTCTTCACCCCAACATTCTCTCTTCTTTTCTAAAAACCCCACAAATCTTCACCTTCGCCTCCACAAGATAATGATCAGACATCCCTCCAGTTGCACCCCTCAGCAAATTAACATCCAAAAGTCTCTCTTTCGTGTATCTATCAATTGACACGTAATCCAATAACGCTCTCTGGCCATCTCTCCTACTTACATACGTATACTTATGTATATCTCGCTTTTTAAACCAGGTATTCCCAATCACCGGTCCTTTTTCAGCACATAAATCTACAAGCTCTTCACCATTTCCATTTACAACATTGAACACTCCATGTATACCAATTATTCCCTCAAATGCCACATTACTCACCTTTGCATTCAAATCATCCATCACTATAACCCGGTCTTGTGCATCAAAACCACTAACACACTCATTCATCTGATCCCAAAACACTTGCCTCTCATGATCTTTCTTCTCATGCCCAGGTGCATATGCACCAATGATAACCCATCTCTATCCATCAACTTTCAGTTTTACCCATATCAATCTAGAATTTACTTTCTGACACTCTATCACATACTCCCACAACTCCTGATTCAGGAGTAGTGCTACTCCTTCCCTTGCTCTTGCCCTCTCATTAAGCCCAGACTTTACTCCCAAGATATTTCCAAACCACTCTTCCCCTTTACCCTTGAGCTTCGTTTCAATCAGATCCAAAACATCCAGGTTCCTTTCCTAAAACATACTACCTATCTCTCCTTCTTTCTCATCTTGGTTACATCCACACACATTTAGACACCTCAATCTGAGCCTTTGAGGAGGATGAGCACTCCTCGCGTGACTCCTTCTTTTGTTTACCCTTTTTTATTTCCCCTTTTAGAAAGTTAAAATACAAGTAGGGGAGGGTTTCTGGCCCCCCGCTCCCGTCTCCTTTAGTCGCCTTCTACGACACGTGAGGAATGCGTGGGAAGTATTCTTTCTCCCTTATCCCCAGGGATGAATATATATATATATATATATATATATATATATATATATATATATATATATATATATATATATATATATATATATATATATATATATATATATATATATATATATATATATATATATATATATATATATATGTATATATGTATATATATATATATATATATATATATATATATATACATATATATATATATATATATATATATATATATATATATATATATATATATATATATATATATATATATATATATATATATATATATATTTTTTTTTTTTTTTTTTTTTTGCTTTGTCGCTGTCTCCCGCGTTTGCGAGGTAGCGCAAGGAAACAGACGAAAGAAGTGGCCCAACCCACCCCCATACACATGTATATACATACCTCCACATCCGCAAATATACATACCTACACAGCTTTCCATGGTTTACCCCAGACGCTTCACATACCCTGATTCAATCCACTGATAGCACGTCAACCCCGGTATACCACATCGATCCAATTCACTCTATTCCTTGCCCTCCTTTCACCCTCCTGCATGTTCAGGCCCCGATCACACAAAATCTTTTTCACTCCATCTTTCCAATTCCAATTTGGTCTCCCTCTTCTCATCGTTCCCTCCACCTCCGACACATATATCCTCTTGGTCAATCTTTCCTCACTCATTCTCTCCATGTGCCCAAACCATTTCAAAATACCCTCTTCTGCTCTCTCAACCACGCTCTTTTTATTTCCAAACATCTCTCTTACCCTTACGTTACTTACTCGATCAAACCACCTCACACCACACATTGTCCTCAAACATCTCATTTCCAGCACATCCATCCTCCTGCGCACCACTCTATCCATAGCCCACGCCTCGCAACCATACAACATTGTTGGAACCACTATTCCTTCAAACATACCCATTTTTGCTTTCCGAGATAATGTTCTCGACTTCCACACATTCTTCAGGGCTCCCAGAATTTTCGCCCCCTCCCAAACCCTATGATCCACTTCCGCTTCCATGGTTCCATCCGCTGCCAGATCCACTCCCAGATATGTAAAACACTTCACTTCCTCCAGTTTTTCTCCATTCAAACTCACCTCCCAATTGACTTGACCCTCAACCCTACTCTACCTAATAACCTTGCTCTTATTCACATTTACTCTTAACTTTCTTCTTCCACACACTTTACCAAACTCAGTCACCAGCTTCTGCAGTTTCTCACATGAATCAGCCACCAGCGTTGTATCATCAGCGTACAACAACTGACTCACTTCCCAAGCTCTCTCATCCCCAACAGACTTCATACTTGCCCCTCTTTCCAAAACTCTTGCATTCACCTCCCTAACAACCCCATCCATAAACAAATTAAGCAACCATGGAGACATCACACACCCCTGCCGCAATCCTACATTCACTGAGAACCAATCACTTTCCTCTTTTCCTACACGTAAACATGCCTTACATCCTCGATAAAAACTTTTCACTGCTTCTAACAACTTGCCTCCCACACCATATATTCTTAATACCTTCCACAGAGCATCTCTATCAACTCTATCATATGCCTTCTCCAGATCCATAAATGCTACATATAAATACATTTTTTTTTTCTAAGTATTTCTCATATACATTCTTCAAAGCAAACACCTGATCCACACATCCCTGGGGATAGGGGATTAAGAATACTTCCCACGTGTTCCCTGCGTGTCGTAGAAGGCGACTAAAAGGGGAGGGAGCGGGGTGCTGGAAATCCTCCTCTCTCGGTTTTTTTTTTCAATTTTCTAAAAGAAGGAACGGAGAATTGGGCCAGGTGAGGGTATTCCCTCAAAGGCCCAGTCCTCTGTTCTTAACGCTACCTCGCTAATGCGGGAAATGGCGAATAGTTTGAATGAAAGAAAGATATATATATATATATATATATATATATATATATATATATATATATATATATATATATATATATATATATATATATATATATATATATATATATCTATATATATATATATATATATATATATATATATATATATATATATATATATATATATATATATATATATATCCTCCCCTCCTTGTATTAACTTTCTAAAATGGGAAACAGAAGAAGGAGTCACGCGGGGAGTGATCATCCTCCTCGAAGGCTCAGAGTGGGGTGCCTAAATGTGTGTGGATGTAACCAAGATGTGAAAAAAGGAGAGATAGGTAGTATGTTTGAGGAAAGGAACCTGGATGTTTTGGCTCTGAGTGAAACGAAGCTCAAGGGTAAAGGGGAAGAGTGGTTTGGAAATGTCTGGGGAGTGAAGTCAGGGGTTAGTGAGAGGACAAGAGCAAGGGAAGGAGTAGCAATACTCATGAAACAGGAGTTGTGGGAGTATGTGATAGAATGTAAGAAAGTAAATTCTCGATTAATATGGGTAAAATTGAAAGTTGGTGGAGAGAGGTGGGTGATTATTGGTGCATATGCACCTGGGCATGAGAAGAAAGATCATGAGAGGCAAGTGTTTTGGGAGCAGCTGAATGAGTGTGTTAGCGGTTTTGATGCACGAGACCGGGTTATAGTGATGGGTGATTTGAATGCAAAGGTGAGTAATGTGGCAGTTGAGGGAATAATTGGTATGCATGGGGTGTTCAGTGTTGTAAATGGAAATGGTGAAGAGCTTGTGGATTTATGTGCTGAAAAAGGACTGATGATTGGGAATACCTGGTTTAAAAAGCGAGATATACATAAGTATACTTATGTAAGTAGGAGAGATGGCAGAGAGCGTTATTGGATTACGTGTTAATTGACAGGCGTGCGAAAGAGAGACTTTTGGATGTTAATGTGCTGAGAGGTGCAACTGGAGGGATGTCTGATCATTTATCTTGTGGAGGCTAAGGTGAAGATTAGTATGGGTTTTCAGAAAAGAGGAGTGAATGTTGGGGTGAAGAAGGTGGTGAGAGTAAGTGAGCTTGGGAAGGAGACCTGTGTGGGGATAGTACCAGGAGAGACTGTGTGCAGAGTGGAAAAAGGTGAGAACAATGGAAGTAAGGAGAAGAGGGGGAAGGGGAGAGAAGAAGGAGGAAGGAGGAAAGGAGGAAGGAGGAGAGGGGAGAGGAGGAAGGAGGGGGAGGAGGAAAAGGGAAGGAGGAAAGAGGAGGAAGAAGAAAGGAAAGGGGAAGGGAGAAAAGGAAGGAGGGAGGAGGAGGAGGAAAGGGAGGGAGGAAGAGGAAGAAGAAAGGAAGAGGAGAGGAGGAGGAAGAGGAGGAAGGAAGGAGGGAAGGGAGGGGAGAGGAGGAAGAGGAAAGAGGAGAAGAGGAAAGAGGTAGGAAGGAAGGAAAGAGGAGGAGGAGGAGGAGGAAGAGGAAAGGAGGAGAGGAGGAAGAGGAGAGGAAGGGAGGATAAGAAGAGGAGGAGGAAAGGAGGAGAGAAGGAAGGAGGGAAGAGGGAGAGAGGAAAGGGAAGAAGGGGAGAGAAGAGAAGAAGAGGAAGAGAAGGAGAAAGGAAGAAGGGGAGGAAGGAAGAGGGAAAGGAAGAGGAGGAGGAAGGAAGGAAAGGAGGAGAGAGAGGAAGAGAGGAGGAGAGGAATGAGGAAGAGGAGGAAAAGGAGGAAAAGGAGAAGAAGGAAGAAAGAAAGAGGAAGAAGGAAAAAGAAGGAGGAAGGAGGGGGGAGGGAGGAGGAAGGAGGAGAGGTGAGAGAAGGAGAGGAAGAAAGGGAAGAAGAGGAGGGGGAAGAAGGAAGGGAAGGGAAGAGGAAGAGAAAGGAGGGAAGGAGAGGAAAGGAGGGAGAAAGAAGGAGGAATAGAGGAGGAGGGAGAAGAAAGGAGGAGAGGAGAAGGGAAGAGGAGGAGGAAGAGAGAGGGAGGAGGAGAGGGATGGAAGAAAAGGGGAAAGAGAGAGAAGGAAGGAGGGAGAGGGAGGAAGAGGGAGGAGAGGAAGGGAAGAAGGAAGGAGGAAGGGAAGGGAGAAGGGAAAAGAAGAGAAAAAAGGGAGGAAGAGAAGAGGGGAGGAGAAGGAAGAGAGGGAAAGGAAGAAAGGAGGAAAGAAGAGAAAAAGGGAGGGAAGAAGAAGAGAAATGGAAGGAAGGAAGAGGAGGAAAGGGAAGGAGAGGAGAAGGAAGAGGAGGAAGGGAGGGAGAGAAGAGGAAGGAAGAGGAGGAGGAGGAAGGAGGAAGGAGAGGAAAGGAGAAGGAAAGGGAGAAGGAAGGAGAGGAGGGAAGAAGGAAGGGAAGGGAGAGGAGAGAGGAAGAGGAGAAGGAAGGAGGAGGAGGAAAAGGAGAGGGAGGAGGGAGGGAGGAAAGGGAGAGGAGAAGGAAGGAGAAGGAGGAAAGGAAGGTAAAGGAGGAAGGAAGAGGAGGAAGAGAAGGGGAAGGAGGAGGGGAAGGAAAGGGAGAGAAGAAGAAAGGAAAGAAAGAGAAGGAGAGAAGAGGGTAGAGGAAGGAGAAGGGAAGGGAAGGAGGAAGGAGGGAGGAGGAAAGAAGGAAAGAGGGGAGGGAGAGAGAGGAGAGGAGGAAGGAGGAAGGGGAAGGAGGGAGGAGGAGAAGGAAGGAAGGAGGAAGAAAGAGGAAGGAGAAGAGAAAGGAGAGGGGGGGAGGGGAGGAGGAGGAGGAAGGAAAGAGGAAGGGAGGAGAGGGGAGGGAGGAAAGGGAGAAGGAAGGGGAGGAAGGGAGAAGAGAGAGAGGAGGAAGAGGAAGGAGAGGAAGGAAGAGAAAAGGAGGGAGGAGGGAAGGAGGGGGAGGAGGGAAGAGGAGGGGAGGAGAAGAAAGAGGAAGAGAGGAGGAGAAGGGAGAGGAAGAGGAAGGAAGGAGAGGAAGAGAGAAGGAAGGAGGGAGAAGGAGGAGAGAAGAGGAAAGAGAAGGGGGGGGGGGGGGGGGGGGGGGGGGGGGGGGGGGGGGGGGGGGGGGGGGGGGGGGGGGGGGGGGGGGGGGGGGGGGGGGGGGGGGGGGGGGGGGGGGGGGGGGGGGGGGGGGGGGGGGGGGGGGGGGGAAAAAAAAAAAAAAAAAAAAAAAAAAAAAAAAAAAAAAAAAAAAAAAAAAAAAAAAAAAAAAAAAAAAAAAAAAAAAAAAAAAAAAAAAAAAAAAAAAAAAAAAAAAAAAAAAAAAAAAAAGGAAGGAAAGAGGAGAAGAGAGGGAAGGGAAGGAGAAGGAGAGGAAGGAGGAGGGGAGAAGGAAGGAGGAGAAGAAGGGGAAAAAGGAAGGAAGAAGGAGAGAGGAGGAAGAGGGGAGAGGAGGGGAAGAGGAGGAAGAAGAAGGAGGAAGGAGGAAGAGGGGAAAAGGAGGAGAGGAGGAGGAGAGGAGGGAAGAGGAAGAGAGGAGGAAAGGAGAGGGGAGGAGGAGAAAGGAGAGGAAGAGAGAGGAAGAGGAAAAGAAGGGAGGGGGGGGGGGGGGGGGGGGGGGGGGGGGGGGGGGGGGGGGGGGGGGGGGGGGGGGGGGGGGGGGGGGGGGGGGGGGGGGGGGGGGGGGGGGGGGGGGGGGGGGGGGGGGGGGGGGGGGGGGGGGGGGGGGGGGGGGGGGGGGGGGGGGGGGGGGGGGGGGGGGGGGGGGGGGGGGGGGGGGGGGGGGGGGGGGGGGGGGGGGGGGGGGGGGGGGGGGGGGGGGGGGGGGGGGGGGGGGGGGGGGGGGGGGGGGGGGGGGGGGGGGGGGGGGGGGGGGGGGGGGGGGGGGGGGGGGGGGGGGGGGGGGGGGGGGGGGGGGGGGGGGGGGGGGGGGGGGGGGGGGGGGGGGGGGGGGGGGAAGGAGGAAAGGAAAGGATGAGGAGAGAGGAAGGAGAAGGGAGGAGGAGAAGAGGAGGAGAGGAGGGAAAAGGAGGAGGAGGAGAGGAAAGAGAAGGAGGGAAGGAAAGGAGGAGAGGAGGAAAGGAGAAAGGAGAGGAGAGGAGAGAAAGGAGAGGTGGGGAAGGAGGAGAGGAAGGAGAGGAAGAAGTAAGAGTATTAGTGAAAGAGAAGAGAGAGGCATTTGGACGATTTTTGCAGGGAAAAAATGCAATTGAGTGGGAGAAGTATAAAAGAAAGAGACAGGAGGGTCAAGAGAAAGGTGCAAGAGGTGAAAAAAAGGGCAAATGAGAGTTGGGGTGAGAGACTATCAGTAAATTTTAGGGAGAATAAAAAGATGTTCTGGAAGGAGGTAAATAGGGTGCGTAAGACAAGGGAGCAAATGGGAACTTCAGTGAAGGGCGTAAATGGGGAGGTGATAACAAGTAGCGGTGATGTGAGAAGGAGATGGAATGAGTATTTTGAAGGTTTGTTGAATGTGTCTGATGACAGAGTGGCAGATATATGGTGTTTTGGTCGAGGTGGTGTGCAAAGTGAGAGGGTTAGGGAAAATGATTTGGTAAACAGAGAAGAGGTAGTAAAAGCTTTGCGGAAGATGAAAGCCGGCAAGGCAGCAGGTTTGGATGGCATTGCAGTGGAATTTATTAAGAAAGGGGGGTGACTGTATTGTTGACTGGTTGGTAAGGTTATTTAATGTATGTATGACTCATGGTGAGGTGCCTGAGGATTGGCGAAATGCGTGCATAGTGCCATTGTACAAAGGCAAAGGGGATAAGAGTGAGTGCTCAAATTACAGAGGTATAAGTTTGTTGAGTATTCCTGGTAAATTATATGGGAGGGTATTGATTGAGAGGGTGAAGGCATGTACAGAGCATCAGATTGGGGAAGAGCAGTGCGGTTTCAGAAGTGGTAGAGGATGTGTGGATCAGGTGTTTGCTTTGAAGAATGTATGTGAGAAATACTTAGAAAAGCAAATGGATTTGTATGTAGCATTTATGGATCTGGAGAAGGCATATGATAGAGTTGATAGAGATGCTCTGTGGAAGGTATTAAGAATATATGGTGTGGGAGGCAAGTTGTTGGAATCAGTGAAAAGTTTTTATCGAGGATGTAAGGCATGTGTACGTGTAGGAAGAGAGGAAAGTGATTGGTTCTCAGTGAATGTAGGTTTGCGGCAGGGGTGTGTGATGTCTCCATGGTTGTTTAATTTGTTTATGGATGGGGTTGTAAGGGAGGTAAATGCAAGAGTCCTGGAAAGAGGGGGCAAGTATGAAGTCTGTTGGGGATGAGAGAGCTTGGGAAGTGAGTCAGTTGTTGTTCGCTGATGATACAGCGCTGGTGGCTGATTCATGTGAGAAACTGCAGAAGCTGGTGACTGAGTTTGGTAAAGTGTGTGGAAGAAGAAAGTTGAGAGTAAATGTGAATAAGAGCAAGGTTATTAGGTACAGTAGGGGTGAGGGTCAAGTCAATTGGGAGGTGAGTTTGAATGGAGAAAAACTGGAGGAAGTGAAGTGTTTTAGATATCTGGGAGTGGATCTGTCAGCGGATGGAACCATGGAAGCGGAAGTGGATCATAGGATGGGGGAGGGGGCGAAAATTTTGGGAGCCTTGAAAAATGTGTGGAAGTCGAGAACATTATCTCGGAAAGCAAAAATGGGTATGTTTGAGGGAATAGTGGTTCCAACAATGTTGTATGGTTGCGAGGCGTGGGCTATGGATAGAGATGTGCGCAGGAGGATGGATGTGCTGGAAATGAGATGTTTGAGGACAATGTGTGGTGTGAGGTGGTTTGATCGAGTAAGTAACGTAAGGGTAAGAGAGATGTGTGGAAATAAAAAGAGCGTGGTTGAGAGAGCAGAAGAGGGTGTTTTGAAATGGTTTGGGCACATGGAGAGAATGAGTGAGGAGAGATTGACCAAGAGGATATATGTGTCGGAGGTGGAGGGAACGAGGAGAAGAGGGAGACCAAATTGGAGGTGGAAAGATGGAGTGAAAAAGATTTTGTGTGATCGGGGCCTGAACATGCAGGAGGGTGAAAGGAGGGCAAGAAATAGAGTGAATTGGAGTCATGTGGTATACAGGGGTTGACGTGCTGTCAGTGGATTGAAGCAAGGCATGTGAAGCGTCTGGGGTAAACCATGGAAAGCTGTGTAGGTATGTATATTTGCGTGTGTGGACGTGTGTATGTACATGTGTATGGGGGGGGGGGGGTTGGGCCATTTCTTTCGTCTGTTTCCTTGCGCTACCTCGCAAACGCGGGAGACAGCGACAAAGTATAAAAAAAAAAAAAAAAAAAAAAATATATATATATATATATATATATATATATATAAATAAATATATATATATATATATATATATATATATATATATATATATATATATATATATATATATATATATATATATATATATATATATAGATATATATATATATATATATTGGAAGGGATCAAAATTTTACGCGTGATCAAGATATTCATCTGAGTCTAAGGGGAAAATGAAACACGATATGTGTTTAGGGGATAGGGGAGAATGAATACTTCCCACGCCTTCCTCACGTGTCGTAGGAGGCGACTAAAGATGACGGGAGTGGGGGGATAAAAACCCTCCCCTCCATGTATCTTAACTTTGTAAATGGGGAAACAGAAGGAGTCACGCGGGGAGTGCTCATCCTCCTCGAAGGCTCACATTGGGGTGTCTAAATGTTTGTGGGTGTAAACAAGATGAAAAAAAAGGAGAGATAGGTAGTATGTTTGAGGAAATGTTTGAGGTATGTTTGAGGTATGTTTTGGCTCTGAGTGAAACGAAGCTCAAGGGTAAAGGGGAAGAGTATTTTAGGAATTTCCTGGGAGAAAAGTCAGGGGTTATTGAGAGGACAAGATCATGGGAAGGAGTTGCACTACTCCTGAAAGAAGGGTGGTGGGAGTATGTGATAGAGTGTAAGAAAGTAAACTTCAGATTGATATGGGTAAAAGTGAAAGTGGATGGAGAGACCTGGGTGATAATTGGTGCATATGCACCTGGGCATTAGAAGAAAGATCATGAGAGGCAAGTGTTTTAGGAGCAGCTGAGTGAGTATGTCAGTAGTTTTGAAGCACGAGACCGGGTTACAATGATGGATGATCTGAATGCAAAGGTGAGTAATGTGGAAGTTGAGGGAATAATTGGTGTACATGTTGTCTTTAGTGTTGTAAATGAAAATGTTGAAAAGCTTGTAGATTTGTGTGCTGAATAAGGACTGGTGATTGGATATACCTGGTTTAAAAAGAGAGACATACATAAGTATACGTATATAAGTAGGAGAAATGGCCAGAGAGCGTTACTGGATTACGCGTTAGTTGATAAGCGCGCGAAAGAGAGACCTTTGGATGTCAATTTGCTGAAAGGTGCAACTAGAGAGATGTCTAATCATTACCTTGTTGGGCGAAGGTGAATATTTGTAGAGGTTTTCAGAAAAGAAGAAAGAATGTTAGGGGTGAAGAAAGTGGTGAGAGTAAGTGAGTTTGGGAAGGACACTTGCGTGTGAAAGTACCAGGAGAGACTAAGTACAGAGTGGAAAAGGGTCAGAACAAAGGAGGTAAGGGGAGTGGGGGAGGAATTGGATGTATTTAGGGAAGCAGTGATGGCTTGTGCAAAAGATGCTTGTGGCATGAGAAGCGTGGGAGGTGGGTTTGTTAGAAAGGGTAGTGAGTGGCGGGATGAAATAGTAAAACTATTAGTGAAAGAGAAGAGAAGCATTTGGACGATTTTTGCAGGAAAATAATGTAAATGACTGACAGATGTATAAAAGAAATAGGCAGGAGGTCAAGAGAAAGGTGCAAGAGGCGATAAAGAGGGCGAATGATAGTTGGAGTGAGAGTGTATCATTAGGTTTTCGGGAGAATACAAAGATGTTCTGGAAGGAAGTAAATAAATTGCGTAAGACAAGGGATAAATGGGAATATCAGTGAAGGGGCTAATGGGGAGGTGATAGCAAGTAATGGTGACGTGAGATTGAGATGGAGTGAGTATTTTGAAGGTTTGTTGAATGTGTTTGATGATAGAGTGGCAGATATAGGGTGTTTTGGTCGAGGTGGTGTGGAAAGTGAGAGGGTTAGGAAGAATGATTTGGTAAACAGAGAAGAGGTAGTAAAAGCTTTGTGGAGGATGATAGCCGGCAAGGCATCGGGTTTGGATGGCATCGTAGTGGAATTTATCAAAATATGTGGTGACTGTATTGTTGACTGGTTGCTAAGGTTATTTAATGTATGTATGACTAATGGTGAGGTGCTTGAGGACTGATGGAATGCTTGCATAGTGCAGATGTAAGAAAGGCAAAGAGGATTAGAGTGAGTGCTCAAATTACAAAGGTATAAGTTTGTTGAGTATTCCTGGTATGTTTTTGGGACGGTATTGATTGAGAGGGTGAAGGCATGTACGGATCATCAGATTGGGGAAGAACAGTGTGGTTTTAGAAGTGGTAGAGGATGTGTGGATCAGGTGTTTGCTTTGTAAAAACATATATGAGAAATACTTAGAAAAGCAAATGGATTATTATGTAGGATTTATGGATCAGGAGAAGGCATATGATAGAGTTGATAAAGATGCTCCGTGGAAGGCATTGAAAATATATGGTGTGGGAGGTAAGTTGTTAGAAGCAGTGAAAATTTTTATCGAGGATGTAAGGCATGTGTACGTGTAGGAAGAGAGGAAAGTGATTCGTTCTCAATGAATGTTGATCTGCAGCAGGGGTGCGTGATGCCTCCATGGTTGTTTAACCTGTTTATTGATTGGGTTGTTAGGGAGGTGAATGCAAGTGTTTTGGAGAGAGGGGCAAGTATGCAGTCTGTTATGGATGAGAGAGCTTGGGAAGTGAATAAGTTGTTGTTCGCTGATGATACAGAGCTGGTGGCTGTTTCGGGTGAATAACTGCAGGAGCTGGTGAGTGAGTTTTGTAAAGTGTGTGAAAGAAGAAAGCTGAGAGTAAATGTGAATAAGAGCAAGGTTATTAGGTACAGTAGGGTTGAAGGACAAGTCAACTGGGAGGTGAGTTTGAATGGAGAAAAACTGGGGGAAGTAGAGTGTTTTAGATATCTGGTAGTGGATTTGGAAGCGGATGGAACCATGGAAGCGGAAGTGAATCATAGGGTGGGGAAAGGGGCGAAAGTTCTAGGAGCGTTGAAAAATGTGTGGAAGTCGAGAACATTATCTTGGAAAGCAAAAATGGGTATGTTTTAAGAAATAGTGGTTCCAACAATGTTGTATGGTTGCGATGCGCGGGATATACATATAGTTGTGCGGAGTAGGGTGGATGTGCTGGAAATTAGATGTTTGAGGACAATAGATGGCGTGTGGTGGTTTGATCGAGTAAGTAATGAAAGGGTAAGAGAGATGTGTGGTAATAAAAAGAGTGTAGCTGAGAGAGCAGGATAGGGTCTTTTGAAATGTTTTGGTCGCATGAAGAGAATGAGTGAGGAAAGATTGACTAAAAGGATATATGTGTCGCCCCCTCGCTACACATGAAATAACAACCCCCTTCCCCCGTATGTGCGCGAGGCAGTGCTAGGAAAAAGACAACAAAGGCTTATTCGTTTACAGTCGCTCCCTGGTTCTCATATATAATACACCGAAAGTGCAGGTCCCTTTCCACATCCAGGCCCCACAAAACTGATTTACTCCTGACGCTTCACATGCCCTGGTTTAATCCACTGAAAGCACGTCGACCCCGGTATACCACATCGTTCCAATTCCCTCCATTCCTTGCACGCCTTTCACCCTCCTGCATGATCGGGCCCCGATCTCTCAAAATCTTTTTTACTCCATCTTTCCAGCACCAATTTGGTCTCCCACTTCTCGTTCCCTCCACCTCTGACACATATATCCTTTTTGTTAATCTTTCTTTACTCATTCTCTCCATGTGACAAAACCTCCTTAAAACACCATTTTCTGCTCTCTCAACCAAACTCTTTCTATTACCACACCTATCCTACCCTTTCATTACTTACTCGATCAAACCACATCACACCACATATTGTCCTCAAACATCTCACGTCTCGCACATCCATCCTCCTCCGCACAAATCTATCTATAGCCCACGCCTCGCAAACATATAACATTGTTGGAACCACTATTCTTTTAAACATGCCCGTTTTTGCTTTCCAAGATAGCTTTTTCGACTTTAACACATTTTTCAACGATCCCGGAACTTTCGCCTCCTCTAAAACACTTCACATCCTCCAGTTTTTCTCCATTCAAACTTACCTCCCAATTGAATTATCTCTCAACCCTACTGTGCCTAATAATCTTGCTCTTATTCACATTTACTGTCAGGTTTCTTCTTTCACACACTTTACCAAGCTCAGTCATCAGCTTCTGTAGTTTCTCACCGGAATCAGCAAACAGCGCTGTATCATCAGTGAACAACAACTGACTCACTTTTTAAGCTCTCTCATCAACAACAGACTGCATAATTGCCACTCTTTCCAAAATTCTTGCATTCACCACCTTAACAACCCCATCCATAAACGAATTAAACAACTATGGAGACATCACGCACCCTTGCCGCAAACCAACATTCACTGAGAAGCAATCATCTTCATCTCTTCCTACTCGCACACATACTTTACATAGTCGATAAAAACTTTTTACTGTTTTTAACAAGTTGCCTCTCACACCATATATT
>NC_092226.1:58462233-58479733 GCF_036320965.1 Panulirus ornatus
CCCCCTCTGTTCCTTCTTTTGGAAAATTAAAAAAAAGAAAAAAAAAACGAGAGGGGAGGATTTCCAGCCTCCCGCTCCCATATATATATATATATATATATATATATATATATATATATATATATATATATATATATATATATATATATATATACGAAAGAACAGTGGTACCAACAATGTTATATGGTTGTGAGTCGTGGGCTATAGATGGAGTTGT
Source organism: Panulirus ornatus (assembly GCF_036320965.1). Taxonomy (NCBI): domain Eukaryota; kingdom Metazoa; phylum Arthropoda; class Malacostraca; order Decapoda; family Palinuridae; genus Panulirus; species Panulirus ornatus. Next base: position 58,462,451 of record NC_092226.1, read on the forward strand.
ACGGAGGAGGATGGATGTGCTGGAAATGAGATGTTTGAGGACAATATGTGGTGTGAGGTGTTTTGATCGAGTAAGTTATGTAAGGGTAAGAGAGATGTGTGGTAATAAAAAGAGTGTTTTTGAGAGAGCAGAAGAGGGTGTTTTGGAATGGTTTGGGCACATGGAGAGAATGAGTGAGGAAAGATTGACAAAGAGCATATATGTGTCAGAGGTGGATTGAACGAGGAGAAGTGGGAGACGAAATTGGAGGTGGAAAGGTGAAGTGATAAAGATTCTGAGTGAACGGGGCCTGAACATGCAGGAGGGTCCCATTCCTAATGGGGAAATGACTATTCGTATGCGATGTAATCGAATACCCTTCGTCTCAGGTTGTTGAGTAACGGGATCTCCACTGGTCATTTCCCAAAGGCTCACACAACCAGGGGATGACATTTTACAGAACCCAACAGTACAACAAGAAGGTATATGAATACGAACAAAGTGCCTAGAAACGAGTACTTCCATCGAACGTACAAACCCACAACAGTCAGGATCGAACCTGGGACCCCTTCATGGTAGGAGGGATTGGTAGTGCTAGGCTATGATCGCCCCTGATAATGATATGACTATTCGAATACTATATAATCGAATACTCTTCTTTTCACGTTGGTAAACAACGAGGTCTAGACCGGTCAAATCCCATTAGGCTCACACAAGCAGCAGATAGCATTTTGCAGAAACTAACTGTAAAAGACGGAGATGTATGAATGCTAATAAAGTGCATATGAACGTGCACTTGCATAGAATATAGAAACCTCGAACAGCCAGGATCGAACCCGGGACCCATGCGTCGTCTTGCGATATAGTCTACTGGAATGTAACTCCCTGTTTCAAAAGTGAAGTGAGTGGGTGTGTAATCTTCGCGAAATTAGCGATAAATCTTTGATAATATCCTGCTAAACCGAGGAAGGGTATGAAATTGTTTACTGTGGACGGGACTGGTCAGTCTACAATTGTTTTTACTTTAGGTGAGTTGGACTGAATACTGTTTTCATCAAAGGTGTGACTTAAATGATCAATCTTTGTTTGGAGAAAGGAACACGGATGATTTGAGTTTCAAGTTTGCAGAAAGACTCTTTCAAGACAGATGAAATGGGAAGGAATGTAAGGAGACATGACAATCATATCATCAAGATAAACTTAGACTTCTTTGCCCAGCATGTGACGAAAGATGTTAGTCACTAACCTCGAGAAGAGTGATCGGTGAGGAATAAAGACCGAACGGCAAGCATACGAATTGTCAATGATCGCCTAGCGTTCTGAACGCAGTCAGAGGGTGGCTTTCCACTGACAATGGGATCTGCCAAAATCCGTTCAATAAATCTAATGTGGAGAATATCCCATTCTTACCGAGGCTGTGAAGAAGCTCCGATTCCACTGGTAATGGAAAACGATCCTTCAACGTGACCTTGATAAGTTTCCTAAAATCTATGACCGGTCTAACAGTTCCGTATTTTTTTCGGATCGAGTAAAAGTGTTGAATTCCATGGCGACCGTAATTCTTCTACAATATTGCCTTTCAACATAACCTGAACAAGCTTGTTCGGTATGTCTCTGTGCGCATGTGGCAATCGATAGGCTGTGACGTAAATAGGATGTATGCTCTTCTCTGTTAATAGTGTGGTCATCCAAATGAACTCTGCCAAGTGTTTTCCTGATAAATCAATACTAGACCTATACTGGTTAAGTAAGTTTGTTAACTGGTCAGCATGCTTGGCTAATCCTACCTTAGACATCATGTCAGGGGTGATGGTGAGGACTTGAACCGTGCAGTGTTGAGCCAGAGGTAGGAGGAGTAGGTGGTGGAGGGTTAGTTGAATCTGAGACCAGACGGGTGTTAAACTCATGCACCTCTTCGTCATGAATTCCGGTCTTCAAAACGGAGAATTCCACAAGCTTAGTGCCTCCATGGATCGCGTATTGGCAATGTATATTGAGACCACTCCATCTGCGGTCGCATGAATAGAGGCGTCCATCGATAGTCCTCTGACAGTTAATGAGGAGGGTTCAGCAATCGCTCTAAGTGCGAAATTACCCTGATTGTGCCTAAGTCCATTGTCATGAATTGAGACAGGAAGTTTCGTCAGCGTGTCATCATGCAAAGTCATGTTGTTTTCAGTTTTCCTGGACAAACAACAAAAAAGTAGAAAGGATGCGTGTTGTTGACCACCGAGCAGGGTGTGGGAGCAGATGTGTTAATGACTCTGAGTGAGAACTCTTCTACGACAATGTGAGGAACGTACTATCAACACAAACTACATTTTCATGATAAATAGGGCAGGTCATATGTTGTGCCATAGAGTGGCTTCCTAGTAACAAGTGTGCAAGAAAAGTTACAACTCGAACATTCTCCGGGGGTTATGGTAACCAAAGAGTTGCCTCTGAGAATGTTGATTTCAGTAGTGCCTCTTACATCGAGTTTCGTTCGAGATACTCTAAAGGGGTGGGAACAGTCCGAGCATTGAACAAGTTGAGTGCGCATTAGTGGTTGAAAAAATATCATAATGAATGGCAGCTGCTTCCGCACCACAGTCTAGAAAAAATAATAATAGGCTATTTATCATGAATATAGCCCACGAAATCAGAACTTTTAATGAGAGAAGATGCCAAAGAACAAAAATGCCTTGAGAGTTCTTTATGAGATGGAATCCTGTCATGAGAGGGAGATCGTCATTTTTGATAATACGATGATAAACGTGTGTTGGATGATGTCTCTAGGTGAGGCTCAGCATTCCATTGAAGTGTGTTTAGCGTTCCTATGATATGAGAACTTTTGTGGCATGCGTGGTCATGATGGTGGTGGCGTTTTGCTTGAACGGTTGAAGGTTGGGTCGTCGTCTCACGGAGAGGAATCATGGCTCTGTCGGCTGCATTGTGGAAACCGAGGTCGCACCGCTGTGAGTGGTTGACTACGTCGTTTTAGCACAAGGTGTGAGAACGAGCCCGTTATGTAAGGACACAAATTTGCCTTATGTCCTGATTGGCGACAATAGAAGCATGTAATTGTATCTGAGTGTTTGTCATCACTGATTTATTTTCTGTGACCGCGAGACGTGAGGTCAGGAGCACCCTTTGGTTGCTGATTAGAATTAGTGTGTTGACTGTGAGGTTGATTCGCCACACCTTGGGAAGCCAACAGTCCCCAAGAGAGTTTGTGTGTGTGTGTTTCAGGGTTCAGCATTGCTGACATCAAGGGTGAGGATTCATAAGCCTGCCTTAACAAATTTCTTCTTCCATGTAATGTACTCCAATAATCAGGGACTGATATGTCATCCATGTATGTTGTGTTAAGAGCTCGTAATAGTACGTGTAGTAAACTATGTGAAAATGATTCCGCACAACTTAATCTAGAAAATGTTTTGAATTCTTCCCAAGATGTGCAGTTTTGAATGTCATCTGAATCATAAACTACCTTAGAATAATTATTATCTTTACTGAAAACAATGAAGTTTTTAGCAGCAGAAATGAGAGCTCTATCATCTCACGATCCTCCATTTTGTTCAACAATGTCTTCCGCATTTCTAATCCACCAGTAAAAACTCCCAAGCTTACCATCAAATAACTCATGTGATTCCCTAGAGTGTTTTACTGTGATAACTGTTTTTTTTTTATGGAATCGTTTGACCCCATTTCCCGTGATGTGGAGGAGGAGGCAGGGAAACAGGTGGCTTTGGGTAAGGCATCATGTAAGGAGATTTCTATGGGTCTGTATCACCAGAATCTGTCAAAACAACATTGGGTGACGTAGTCATCTTAAAGGGTTGCTTCCATTTATACCAAGGGATTCTAGGTAAATACGGACCTCTACGTCTATGACACAAGTCCTTGTCCGACATATCTTAAAAGCAAAATTAAAATAATCACATGATAACCAAGAGTTGAAATGTAAAATATAAAGGACATTTGAAAATTGTGTATGAACTGAAGTCAAAAGAAAGTCAAATTAGAAATGTACACAGTAAATGATGTTACCAAATGTATACTTAACGCTATGACATATCAATATTAAACTCTATATATAAAGGAAATCACAAAAGTATCATAGTTACATAAAAACATGAGAAGCAATGTATGGGATGATGGGTAAAACCGCAGATTAATTGGTATATGTATATACAAAGTAAGTAGACATGACCGAAATATATCAACATGTAGATACCACTAAAATAACTTGCTACATTGCGTAAACCATCATGGTAAAGGAGGCAGAGTTCTCATCTGAATTGCAGAGCACTTTAAAGCATCGCTGGCGGAACCAGGGGGACGAGGTTGTAGAGGTTGACTGCCCACGAGCAAGTGAGTTGAGCAGAGTGTGCGAGCGGGAGCGGGGCCACGAGTTGAATAGAAGTCGTGGTAACATCAGAAGAGAAGGGCTGACGGCGCGGGCTACCTGTTGATGACGTCTGGAATGACTTCAGGGATGACGATGAGTGTCGATGAAGTGTCTTGGTACTGTCGTCAAGGAGTCCTGGTTGCTCCCGAGAGGAATCGCTGACCTTGCTTGAGACGGCTCGAATGATGACAACAGTGTCTGTCTTGGTATCTTAAGGTAACAGCGACCCAGTGAGGATGGGGCGCGACAGGAAAATTCAGTACAAATGTATCGTCGATGTACGAAGATATGGTAGGTGGCTCTTAGACATGGTAGCTGGTTTTCCTCTTAATATCGATGTGTCAGATAGGCTTTCAAAAGTGCCGGAAACCCAAGCTTGACGACCGTCAGTGAACAGATATCAACAACAGTCGAGGAGTTCAAGGTTTGTCACGCAGCACTATAACTTCAACACGTTTTTGCGAATTCGATGACAGAAGATTCAAATATATTCTAATGGTTAACACATTACACTTAATAACTGAATTAGTGTTACTAAAGTCAAGATAATGGTCACAAGTTTTAACATGATTACGCAAATGCATTTGACTCTTGTCCTGTTCATGTACTGTAATTCTATTCATTTATTTATTTGTTTTACCTTGTCGCTGTCTCTCGCGTTAGCGAGGTAGCGCAAGGAAACAGACGAAAGAATGGCCCAACCCACCCACATACACATGCATATACATACACGTCCACACACGCAAATATACATACCTATACATCTCAATGTATACATATATATATACACACAGACATATACATATATACACATGTACATAATTCATACTGTCTGCCTTTATTCATTCCCATCACCACCTCGCCACACATGGAATAACATCTCCCTCCCCCCTCATGTGTGCGAGGTAGCGCTAGGAAAACACAACAAAGGACACATTCGCACACACTGTCTTTAGCTGACATGTAATAATGCACCGAAACCACAGCTCCCTTTCCACATCCAGGCCCCCCAGAACTTTCCAAGGTTTACCCCAGACGCTTCACATGCCCTGGTTCAATCCATTGACAGCACGTCGACCCCGGTATACCACATCGTTCCAATTCACTCTATTCCTTGCACGACTTTCACCCTCCTTCATGTTCAAGCCACGATCACTCAAAATCTTTTTCACTCCATCTTTCCACCTCCAATTTGGTCTCCCACTTCTCCTCGTTCCCTCCACCTCTGACATATATATCCTCTTGGTCAATCTTTCCTCACTCATTCTCTCCATGTGACCAAACCATTTCAAAACACCCTCTTCTGCTCTCTCAAAAACACTCTTTTTATTTCCACACATCTCTCTTATCATTACATTACTTACTCGATCAAACCACCTCACACCACATATTGTCCTCAAACATCTCATTTCCAGCACATCCACCCTCCTGCGCACAACTCCATCCATAGCCCACGCCTCGCAACCATACAACATTGTTGGAACCAATAGTCCTTCAAACGTACCCATTTTTGCTTTCCGAGATAATGTTCTCGACTTCCAAACATTATTCAAGCCTCCCAGAATTTTCGCCCCCTCCCCCACCCTATGATTCACTTCCGCTTCCATGGTTCCATCCGCTGCGAGATATACTCCCAGATATCTAAAACACTTTGCTTCCTCCGGTTTTTCTCCATTCAGATATACCTCCCAATCACATTTACTCTCCACTTTCTTCTTTCACACACTTTACCAATCTCAGTCACCAGCTTCTGCAGTTTCTCACATGAATCAGCCACCAGCGCTGTATCATCAGCGAACAACAACTGACTCACTTCCCAAGCTCTCTCATCCACAACAGACTGCATACTTGCCCCTCTTTCTAAAACTCTTGCATTTACCTCCATAACAATCCCATCCATAACAACCCCATCCATCGAGGATGTAAGGCATGTATACGTGTAGGAAGAGAAAAAAAGTGATTGGTTCTCAGTGAGTGTAGGTTTGCGGCAGGGGTGTGTGATGTCTCCATTGTTGTTTAATTTGTTTATGGATAGAGTTGTTAGGGAGGTGAATGCAAGAGTTTTGGAAAGAGGGGCAGGTATGCAGTCTGTTATGGATGAAAGAGCTTGGGAAGTGAGTCAGTTGATGTTCGCTGATGATACAGCGCTGGTGGCTGATTCGTACGAGAATCTGCAAAAGCTGGTGACTGAGTTTTGTAAAGTGTGTGAAAGAAGAAAGCTGAGAGTAAATGTGAATAAGAGCAAGGTTACTAGGTACAGTAGGGTTGAGGGACAAGTCAATTGGGAGGTAAGTTTGAATGGAGAAAAACTGGAGGAAGTGATATCTGGGAGTGGATTTGGCAGCGGATGGAACCAAGGAAGCGGAAGTAATTCATAGGGTGGGGAGAGGGGGTGAAAGTTCTGGGAGTGTTGAAGAATATGTGGAAGTCGAGAACATTATCTCGGAAAGCAGAAATGGGTATGTTTGAAGGATTATTGGTTGTAACAATGTTGTATGGTTGCGAGGCGTGGGCTCTGAACAGAGTTGTGCGGAGGAGGGATGGATGTGCTGGAAATGAGATGCGAGGTGTAAGGTGGTTTGATCGAGTAAGTAATGATAAGGTAAGAGAGATGTGTGGTAATAAAAAGAGTGTGGTTGGGAGAGCAGAAGATGGTGTTTTGAAATGGTTTGGTCACATGGAGAGAATGAGTGAGGAAAGATTGACAAAGAGGATATATGTGTCAGAGGTGGAGGAAACGAGAAGTGGGAGACAAAATTGAATGTGAAAAGATGGCTGAAAAAGATTTTGAGTGATTGGGGCCTGAACATTTTGCTTAAACCCTTTCATGTAAATGTTGCCTTCAGTTTTGCCCATATCAATCTAGAGTTCACTTTCATACACACTATCATATATTTCCTGGAGTCCTGATTCAGGAGTGCTACTCCCTCCGTTGCTCTTGTCCTCTCATTAACCGCTGACTTTACTACCAAGACATTCCCAAAACCACTCTTCCACTTTACCCTTAAGCTTCGTTTCACTCAGAGCCAAAACATCCAGGTTCCTTTCCTCAAACTTACTACCTATCTCTCCATACACAATTAGACACCCCAATCTGAAACTTCGAGGAGGATGAGCACTCCAGACATGATTCCTTCTGTTTCCCCTTTTAGAAATTTAGATACAAGGAGCGGAGTGTACATGGGGTGGTCAGTGTTTTGATTAGAAATGGTGAAGAGTTTTTGGATTTGTGTGCTGAAAAAAGTACTGGTGATTAAGAATACCTGGTTTAAAAAGAGAGTTATGCATAAGTATACGTATGTGAGTATGAGAGATGGCCAGTGGGCGTTATTGGATTACGTGTTCATTGATAGACGTGTAAAAGAGAGACTAGTGGAAGTTAATGGTTGAGAAGGGATTCTGATCACTATCTTGCGGAGGCGGAGGTGAAGATTTGTAGAAGTTTTCAGAAAAGAAGAGAAAATGTTGGGTAGATGAGAGTAGTGAGAGTTAGTGAGCTTGGAAAGGAGACTTGTGTGAGGAAGTTCCAGGATAGATTAAGTCCAGAATTCTAAAAGGTGAGAGCAAATGACGTGAAGAGAGTGTGGGAGGAATGGGATATATCTAAGGAAACAGTGATGACTTATGCATAAAATGTATGTAGCATGAGAAAGGTGGGTGATGTGCAGATTAGCAAGGGTAGTGAATGGTGGGATGAAAGAGAAAGATTGTTAATGAAAGATAAGAGAGAGGCGTTTGGACGATTTTTGCAGGGAAGTAGTGCATATGACTAGGAAAGGTGTAAACGAAAGCGGCAGGAGGTCAAGAGAAAAGTGCAAGAGGTGAAAAAGAGGGCAAATGAGAGTTGGGGTGAGAGAGTATTATTAAATTTTCGGGAGAATAAATAAAGTGCTTAAGACAAGAGAACAAATGGAACATCGGTGAATGGGGCAACTGGGATGTAAGTGGTGAAGTGAGAAAGAGATGAAGTGAATATTCTGAAGGTTTGTTGAATGTGTTTGAAGATAGAGTGACAGATATAGGGTTTTTGGTCGGGGTGGAGTGCAAAGTGAGAGAGTCAGGGACAATAGTTTGGTGAAGAGAAAAGAGGTAGTGAAAGTTCTGCGGAACATAGAAGCAATGGAGGCGGCGAGTTTGAATGGTATTGAAGTGGGGTTTATTAAAAAAGGGGGTGACTGAGTTGTTGATTGGTTGGTAAGGATATTCATTGTATGTATGGATCTTGGGGAAGTGAACGAGGATTGCTGGAATGCATGCATAGTGCCATTGTACAAAAGTAAAGAGGTTAAAACTGAGTGTTCAAATTACAGAGGCATAAGTCTGTTGAGTGTTCCTGGGGAATTATATGGGAAGGTATTGATCGAGAGGGTGAAGGCATCGACGGATCATCAGACTGGGGAAGAGCAGTGTGATTCAGATGTGGTAGAGGATGTGCAGATCAGGTGTTTGCTTTGAAGAATGTTTGTGAGAAATGCTAAGAAAAACATATGAATTTCTACGCAGCATTTATGTATCTGGAGAAGGCATATGATAGAGTGGATAGAGATGCTTTCTGGAAGATTTCAAGAATATATGGTGTGGGAGGTAGGTTGCTAGAAGCACTGAAAAGTTTTTATCGAGGATGTAGGGTATATGTACGCGTACGAAGAGAGGAAAGTGATTGGTTCCCATTGAATGTTGGTTTACAGCATTGGTGCGTGATGTGTCCATTGCTGTTTAATTTGTTTGTGGATGGAGTGGTTAGGGAGGTGAATGCAAGAGTTCTGGAGAGAAGAACAAGTATGCAGTCTGTTCTGGATGAGAGAGTTGGGAAGTGATACAGCGCTGGTGGCTGATTCAGGTGAGAAACTGCAGAAGTTCGTGACTGAGTTTGGTAAAGTGTGTGAAAGGGAAAGTTAATAGTACATGTGTATAAGAACAAATTATTACGTTCAGTAGGGTTGAGGGACAAGTAAATTGGGAGGTAAGTTTGAATGGAGAAAAAGTCAAGGAAGTGAAGTATTTTAGATTAGGGAGTGGACGTAGCAGCAGATGGAACCATGGAAGTGGAAGTGAATCACAGGGTGGGGGAGGGGGCGACGGTTCTGGAAGCGTTGAAGAATGTGTGGAAGGCGAGACTGTTATCTCGGAGAACAAAAAGGGAATAGTGGTTCCAACAATGTTACATGGTTGAGAGGCATGGGCTATAGATAGGAGTGTGCGGAGGAGGGTGGATGTGTTTTAAGTAGAGTGTTTGAGGAAACCAAGTCACACCACATATTGTCTTCAAACATTTCATTTCAAACACATCCACTCTCCACCATAAAACCCTGTTCCTCAAACACAAATTGTTGCTTTTCGAGATAACATTCTCCCCTTTCACACATTCTTCTTCGCACCCAGAACCTTCGCCCCCTCCCCCACCTTGTGACTCACTACCGCTTCCATGGTTCCATTCGCTGCTAAGTCCACTCCTGGAAATCAAAAACACTTTACTTCCTCCAGGTTTTCTCCATTCAAACCTAAGTCCCTATTAACTTGTCCTCCAACCCGACTAAACCTAATAATTTGCTCTTATACACATGTACTCTTAACTTTCTCCTTTCACACACCTTTCCAAGCTCAGTCACCAACTTTTGAATTTTTTGAGTCGAATCAGCCACTAGAGCTGTATCATCGTCAAAGAACAACTGACTCACTTCCCAGCCCCTCTCATTCCCAACGGATTACATACTCGCCCCTCGCCCCAAAAAACCTCCCTAACTACCCTATCCATAAACAGATCAAAAGCCATGGGGACATCACACACCTCTGCCTAAGACCGACAATTACTGGGAACAAATCTCTCTCCTAACCTGCTACTCGTACACATGCCTTAAATCAGTGGTAAAAACTTTTCATTGCATCTATCAACTTATCTCCCTCACCATCCAAAAATGCCACATAGAGATCCATCCGATTTCTAAGTGTTTCTCACGCACATTCTTCAAAGCAAAAACCTGTTCCACACATCCTCTACCACTCCCGAAATCACACTGCTCTTCCCCAATCTCGTGCTCTGTACATGCCTTCACCTTCTGTATCAATACCCTCATATATATCTTATCAGGAATACTAAAAAACTTATGCCTTTGTAGTTTGAACATTCACCTTTGTAGAATGGCACTATGCATGCACCTCGCCAATTCCCATACACTTCAAAAATCCATAAGTACATTGAATATTCTTACCATTGGTAACCAGTCAATAACACAATCACTCCCTTTCTTAATAAATTCTAATGCAATACCATCTAAACCCGCCGCTTTGCTGGATTTCATCTTCTGCAAAGCTTTCACTAACTATTCTCCCTTAAACAAAAAATTTTCCCTGACCGTCTCACTTCACACACCACCTCGACCAAAACACCCTATCTCTGTCACTATATCACCAAAAACATTAAACAAACTTTCAAAATAGTCACTCCAACTTCTTACTTAACCCCTTCACCGATGTTCCCATTTGCTTTCTTGGGTTACCTCCTAAAACATCGCTTATTCTCCCTAAAGTCTAATGAGACTCCCTAACCCAAACTCTCATTTGCGCTTTTTTTTTTTCAACATTTCCACTTCTCTCTTGGTCTCATGCCACTTTCTTTTATACATCTCCCAGTCATTTAGAGTCCTTCCTACCAATTGTCAGACAAAATCCTCTCTTTTCCCTCTCAATGACAACGATGCTTCTTCATCCCTATCACACACTATCATTTCTAATCTGCCCAGCTCCTATTTTTCTCATACCACACCCACACTCATCACGTCATTTAGTTTCACCCTTTGCCATTCTACCTACAATATATACTGGTACTCACCCACACTCATCACGTCATTTAGTTTCACCCTTTGCCATTCTACCTACAATATATACTGGTACTTTCTCATACAAGTCTCCTTTCCAAGCTCGCTTCCACTCGCCACTATATAGATTCATCCCATTATTGTCTCTTCTTTTTTGAAAACATCTAAGACTCCTCACATTCACCTCCTTGCGTTAGCGATGTAGCGAAAGGAAACAGAAGAAGGAATGGCCCAACCCATATGTATACATAAACACCCACACACGCACATATACATAAGTATGCATTTCAACTTATATATATGTATATATATATATATATATATATATATATATATATATATATATATATATATATATATATATATATATATATATATATATATATATATATATATATATATATATATATATATATATATATATATATATATATATATATATATATATATATATATATATATATATATATATATATATATATATATATATATATATATATATATATATATATATATGTTTCAGGACAATGTGTGGTGTGAGGTGGTTTGATCGAGTAAGTAACGTAAGGGTAAGAGAGATGTGTGGAAATAAAAAGAGCGTGGTTGAGAGAGCAGAAGAGGGTGTTTTGAAATGGTTTGGGCACATGGAGAGAATGAGTGAGGAAAGATTGACCAAGAGGATATATGTGTCGGAGGTGGAGGGAACGAGGAGGAGAGGGAGACCAAATTGGAGGTGGAAAGATGGAGTGAAAAAGATTTTGTGTGATCGGGGCCTGAACATGCAGGAGGGTGAAAGGAGGGCAAGGAATAGAGTAAATTGGAGCGATGTGGTATACCGGGGTTGACGTGCTTTCAGTGGATTGAATCGGGGCATGTGAAGCGTCTGGGGTAAACCATGGAAAGCTGTGTAGGTATGTATATTTGCGTGTGTGGACGTATGTATATACATGTGTATGGGGGTGGGTTGGGCCACTTCTTTCGTCTGTTTCCTTGCGCTACCTCGCAAACACGGGAGACAGCGACAAAGCAAAAAAAAAAAGGAAAAAAAAAAGTAAGGCATGTGTACATGTAGGAAGAGAGGAAAGTGATTGGTTCTCAGTGAATGTAGGTTTGCGGCAGGGGTGTGCGATGTCTCCATGGTTGTTAAATTTGTTTATGGATGGGGTTGTTAGGGAGGTGAATGCAAGAGTTTTGGAAAGAGGGGCAAGTATGAAGTCTGTTGTGGATGACAGAGCTTGGGAAGTGAGTCAGTTGTTGTTCGCTGATGATACAGCGCTGGTGGCTGATTCATGTGAGAAACTGCAGAAGCTGGTGACTGAGTTTGGTAAAGTGTGTGAAAGAAGAGAGTTAAGAGTAAATGTGAATAAGAGCAAGGTTATTAGGTACAGTAGGGTTGAGGGTCAAGTCAATTGGGAGGTAAGTTTGAATGGAGAAAAACTGGAGGAAGTAAAGTGTTTTAGATATCTGGGAGTTTATCTGGCAGCGGATGGAACCATGGAAGCGGAAGTGCATCATAGGATGGGGGAGGGGGCGAAAATCCTGGGAGCCTTGAAGAATGTGTGGAAGTCGAGAACATTATCTCGGAAAGCAAAAATGAGTATGTTTGAAGGAATAGTGGTTCCAACAATGTTTTATGGTTGCGAGGGGTGGGCTATGGATAGAGTTGTGCGCAGGAGGATGGATGTGCTGGAAATGAGATGTTTGAGGACAATGTGTGGTGTGAGGTGGTTTGATCGAGTAAGTAATGTAAGGGTAAGAGAGATGTGTGGAAATAAAAAGAGCGTGGTTGAGAGAGCAGAAGAGGGTGTTTAGAAATGGTTTGGGCACATGGAGAGAATGAGTGAGGAAACATTGACCAAGAGGATATATGTGTCGGAGGTGGAGGGAACGAGGAGAAGTGGGAGACCAAATTGGAGGTGGAAAGATGGAGTGAAAAAGATTTTGTGTGATCGGGGCCTGAACATGCAGGAGGGTGAAAGGCAGGCAAGGAATGGAGTGAATTGGATCGATGTAGTATGCCGGGGTTGACGTGCTGTCAGTGGACTGAATCAGGGCATGTGAAGCATCTGGGGTAAACCATGGAAAGTTGTGTGGGGCCTGGATGTGGAAAGGGAGCTGTGGTTTCGGGCATTATTGCGTGACAGCTGGAGACTGAGTGTGAACGAATGGGGCCTTTGTTGTCTTTTCCTAGTGCTACCTCGCACACATGAGGGGGAGGGGGATAGTATTCCATGTGTGGCGAGGTGGCGATGAAAATGAATAGGGGCAGACAGTGTGAACTGTGTGCATGGGTATATATGTATGTGTCTGTGTGTGTACACTGAGATGTATAGGTATGTATATTTGCGTGTGTGGGCGTGTGTGTGTGTACATTGTGTATGGGGGTGGGTTGTGCCATTTCTTTCGTCTGTTTCCTTGCGCTACCTCGCAAACGCGGGAGACAGCGACAAAGCAAAATAATATATATATATAGGGAGGTGAATGCAAGAGTTTTGGAAAGAGGGGCAAGTATGAAGTCTGTTGGGGATGAGAGAGCTTGGGAAGTGAGTCAGTTGTTGTTCGCTGATGATTCAGCGCTGGTGGCTGATTCATGTGAGAAACTGCAGAAGCTGGTGACTGAGTTTGGTAAAGTGTGTGAAAGAAGAAAGTTAAGAGTAAATGTGAATAAGAGCAAGGTTATTAGGTACAGTAGGGTTGAGGGTCAAGTCAATTGGGAGGTGAGTTTGAATGGAGAAAAGCTGGAGGAAGTGAAGTGTTTTAGATATCTGGGAGTGGATCTGGCAGCGGATGGAACCATGGAAGCGGAAGTGGATCATAGGGTGGGGGAGGGGGCGAAAATTCTGGGAGCCTTGAAGAATGTGTGGAAGTCGAGAACATTATCTCGGAAAGCAAAAATGGGTATGTTTGAAGGAATAGTGGTTCCAACAATGTTGTATGGTTGCGAGGCGTGGGCTATGGATAGAGTGGTGCGCAGGAGGATGGATGTGCTGGAAATGAGATGTTTGAGGACAATGTGTGGTGTGAGGTGGTTTGATCGAGTAAGTAACGTAAGGGTAAGAGAGATGTGTGGAAATAAAAAGAGCGTGGTTGAGAGAGCAGAAGAGGGTGTTTTGAGGTGGTTTGGGCACATGGAGAGAATGAGTGAGGAAAGATTGACCAAGAGGATATATGTGTCGAAGGTGGAGGGAACGAGGAGAAGAGGGAGGCCAAATTGGAGGTGGAAAGATGGAGTGAAGAAGATTTTGTGTGATCGGGGCCTGAACATGCAGGAGTGTGAAAGGAGGGCAAGGAATAGAGTGAATTGGAGCGATGTGGTATGCCGGGGTTGACGTGCTGTCAGTGGATTGAATCAGGGCATGTGAAGCGTCTGGGGTAAACCATGGAAAGCTGTGTAGGTATGTATGTTTGCGTGTGTGGACGTATGTATATACATGTGTATGGGGGTGGGTTGGGCCATTTCTTTCGTCTGTTTCCTTGCGCTACCTCGCAAACGCGGGAGACAGCGGCAAAAAAAGAAAAAGAAAAAAAAAAAATATATATATATATATTCCCTGGGGATAGGGGAGAAAGAATGCTTCCCACGTATTCCCTGCGTGTCGTAGAAGGCGACTAAAAGGGAAGGGAGTGGGGGGCTGGAAATCCTCCCCTATCAGTTTTTTTTAATTTTCCAAAACAAGGAACAGAGAAGGGGGCCAGGTGAGGATATTCCCTCAAACGTCCAGTCCTCTGTTCTTAGCGCTACCTTGCTGATACGGGAAATGGCGAATAGTATGAAAGTAAGAAAGAATATATATATATATATATATATATATATATATATATATATATATATATATATTATATTTGCGTGTGTGGACGTTTATGTATGTACATGTGTAGTGGGGTGGGTTGGGCCATTTCTTTCGTCTGTTTCCTTGCGCTACCTCGCAAACGCGGGAGACAGCGTCAAAGCAAAAAAAAAAAAAAAAAAAATATATATATATATATATATATATATATATATATATATATATATATATATATATATTTATCTATTTATTTTGCTTTGTCGCTGTCTCCTGTGTTAGTGAGGTAGCGCAAGGAAACAGACGAAAGAATGGCCCGACCCACCCACATACACATGTACATACATAAACGTCCACACACGCAAATATACATACCTATACATCTCAACGTATACATATATATATATATATATATATATATATATATATATATATATATATATATATATATATTTTCTTTCAAACTATTCGCCATTTCCCGCATTAGCGAGGTAGCGTTAAGAACAGAGGACTGGGCCTTTGAGGGAATACCCTCACCTGGCCCAATTCTCTGTTCCTTCTTTTGGAAAAAAAAAAAAAAAAAAAAAAAAAAAAAAAAAAAAAAAAAAAACGAGAGGGAGGATTTCCAGCCCCCCGCTCCCTCCCCTTTTAGTCGCCTTCTACGACACGCAGGGAATACGTGGGAAGTACTCTTAATCCCCTATCCCCAGGGATATATATATATATATATATATATATATATATATATATATATATATATATATATATATATATATATATATATATATATATATAATATATATATATATATATATATATATATATATATATATATATATACATATATATACACACAGAGACATATACATATATACACATGTACATAATTCATACTGTCTGCATTTATACATTCCCATCGCCACACCGCCACACAAGAAATAACAACCCCCTTCCCCCAAATGTGCGCCAGGTAGCGCGAGAAAAAGAAAACAAAGGCCCCGTTCGTTCACACTCAGTCTCTAGCTATCATGTAATACTGCACCAAAACCACAGCTCCCCTTCCACATCCAGACCCCACAGAACTTTCCATGGTTTACCCCAGACGCTTCACATGTCCTGGTTCAATCCATTGACACCACAACGGCCCCGGTATACCAAATCGTTCCATTTCACTCTATTCCTTGCACGCCTTTCACCCTCCTGTATGTTCAAGCCCAGATCACTCAAAATCTCTTTCACCTCATCTTTCCACCTCCAATTTGGTCTCCCACTTCTCCTCGTTCCCTCCACTTCTGACACATATATCCTCTTTGTCAATCTTTTCTCAATCGTTCTCTCCATGTGACCAAACCATTTCAAAACACCCTCTTCTGCTCTCTCAACCACACTCTTTTTATTACCACACATCTCTCTTACCCTATTATTACTTACTCGATCAAACCACCTCACACCACATATTGTCCTCAAACATCTCATTTCCAACACATCCACCCTCCCCCGCACAACTCTATCCATAGCCCACACCTCGCAACTATGTAACATTGTTGGAACCACTATTCCTTCAAACATACCCATTCTTGCTTTCCGAGATAATGATCTCGACTTCCGCTCATTCTTCAACGCTTCCAAAACTTTCGCCCCTCTCCCACCCTATGATTCACTTCAGCTTCCATGGACCCATCCGCTGCCAGATCCACTCCCAGATATCTAAAACACTTCACTTCCTCCAGTTTCTCTCCATTCAAACCTACCTACCAATTGACTTGTCCCTCAACCCTACTGTACCAAATTACCTTGCTCTTATTTACATTTACTCTGAGTTTTCTTCTTTCACACACTTTATCAAATTCAGTCACCAGCTTCTGCAGTTTCTCACACGAATCAGCCACCAGCGCTGTATCATCAGCGAAATACAACTAACTCACTTCCCAAGCTCTCTCGTCCACAACAGACAACAAACTTGCCACCTTTTCCAAAACTCTTGCATTTACCTCCCTAACAACCTATCCATAAACAAATTAAACAACCATGGAGACATTAAACACCCCTGCCGAAAACCTACATTCACTGGGAACCAATCACTTTCCTCTCTTCCTACACGTACACATGCCTTACATCCTCGATAAAAACTTTTCACTGCTTCTAACAACTTGCCTCCCACGCCATATATTCTTTATACCTTCCACAGAGCATCTCTATCAACTCAATCATATGCCTTATCCAGATCCATAAATGCTACATACAAATCCCTTTTGTATTTCTAAGTACTTCTCACATATTTTCTTCAAAGCAAACGTCTGATCCACACATC
>NC_092226.1:58484733-58569431 GCF_036320965.1 Panulirus ornatus
TGGATGAGAGAGCTTGGGAAGTGAGTCAGTTGTTGTTCGCTGATGATACAGCGCTGGTGGCTGATTCATGTGAGAAACTGCAGAAGCTGGTGACGGAGTTTGGTAAAGTGTATGAAAGAAGAAAGTTAAGAGTAGATATGAATAAGAGCAAGGTTATTAGGTACAGTAGGGTTGAGGATCAAGTCAATTGGGAGGTAAGTTTGAATGGAGAAAAACTGGAGGAAGTAAAGTGTTTTAGATATCTGAAAGTGGATCTGGCAGCGGATGGAACCATGGAAGCGGAAGCGAATCATAGGGTTGGGAAGGGGGCGAAAATCCTGGAAGCCTTGAAGAATGTTTGGAAGTCGAGAACATTATCTCGGAAAGCAAAAATGAGTATGTTTGAAGGAATAGTGGTTCCAACAATGTTCTATGGTTGCGAGGCGTGGGCTATGGATAGAGTTGTGCGTAGGAGGGTGGATGTGCTGGAAATTAGACGTTTGAGGGCAATGTGTTGTGTGAGGTTGTTTGATCGAGAAAGTAATGTAAGGGTAAGAGAGATGTGTGGAAATAAAAAGAGCGTGGTTGTGAGAGCAGAAGAGGGTGTTTTGAAATGGTTTGGGCACATGGAGAGAATGAGTGAGGAAAGATTGACCAAGAGGTTATATGTGTCGGAGGTGGAGGGAACGAGGAGAAGTGGGAGACCAAATTGGAGGTGGAAAGATTGAGTGAAAAAGATTTTGTGTGATCGGGGCCTGAACATGCTGGAGGGTGAAAGGAGTGCAAGGAATAGAGTGAATTGGATAGGTGTCGTATACTGGGGTTGACGTGCTGTCAGGGGATTGAATCAGTGCATGTGAAGCGTCTGGGGTAAACCATGGAAAGATGTGTTGGGCCTGGATGTGGAAATGGTGCTGTGGTTTCGGGCATTATTGCTGACAGCTGGAGACTGAGTGTGAACTAATGGGGCCTTTGTTGTCTTTTCCTAGTGCTACCTCGCACACATGAGGGCAGAGGGGATGGTATTCCATGTGTGGCGAGATGGCGATGGGAATGAATAGGGGCAGACAGTGTGAATTGTGTGCATGGGTATATATGTATGTGTCTGTGTGTGTATATATATGTGTACACTGAGATGTATAGCTATGTATATTTGCGTGTGCGGGCGTGTGTGTGTGTGTACATTGTGTATGTGGGTGGGTTGGGCCATTTCTTTCGTCTGTTTCCTTGCGCTACTTCGCAAACGCGGGAGACAGCGACAAAGCAAAAGAAATATATGTAAATATATATATATATATATATATTTTTTCTTTTTTTTGCCGCTGTCTCCCGCGTTTGCGAGGTAGCGCAAGGAAACAGACGAAAGAAATGGCCCAACCCACCCCCATACACATGTATATACATACGTCCACACACGCAAATATACATACCTACACAGCTTTCCATGGTTTACCCCAGACGCTTCACATGCCCTGATTCAATCCACTGACAGCACGTCAATCCCGGTATACCACATCGCTCCAATTCACTTTATTCCTTGTCCTCCTTTCACCCTCCTGCATGTTCAGGCCCCGATCACACAAAATCTTTTTCACTACATCTTTCCACCTCCAATTTGGTCTCCCTCTTCTCCTAGTTCCCTCCACCTCCGACACATATATCCTCTTGGTCAATCTTTCCTCACTCATTCTCTCTATGTGCCCAAACCATTTCAAAACACCCTCTTCTGCTCTCTCAACAACGCTCTTTTTATTTCCACACATCTCTCTTACCCTTACGTTACTTACTCGATCAAATCACCTCACACCACACATTGTCCTCAAACATCTCATTTCCAGCACATCCATCCTCCTGCGCACCACTCTATCCATAGCCCACGCCTCATAACCATACAACATTGTTGGAACCACTATTCCTTCAAACATACCCATTTTTGCTTTCCGAGATAATGTTCTCGACTTCCACACATTCTTCAAGGCTCCCAGAATTTTCGCCCCCTCCCCCACCCTATGATCCACTTCATGTTCCATGGTTCCATCCGCTGCCAGATCCACTCCCATATATCTAAAACACTTCACTTCCTCCAGTTTTTCTCCATTCAAACTCACCTCCCAATTGACTTGACCCTCAACCCTACTGTACCTAATAACCTTGCTGTTATTCACATTTACTCCTAACTTTCTTCTTTCACACACTTCACCAAACTCAGTCACCAGCTTCTGCAGTTTCTCACATGAATCAGCCACCAGCGCTGTATCATCAGCGAACAACAACTGACTCATTTCCCTTGCTCTCTCATCCCCAACAGACTTCATACTTGCCCCTCTTTCCAAAACTCTTACATTCACCTCCCTAACAACCCCATCCATAAACAAATTGAACAACCATGGAGACATCACACATCCCTACCGCAAACCTACATTCACTGAGAACCAATCACTTTCCTCTCTTCCCACACGTACACATGCCTTACATCCTCGATAAAAACTTTTCACTGCTTCTAACAACTTGCCTCCCGCACCATATATTCTTAATACCTTCCACAGAGCATCTCTATCAACTCTATCATATGCCTTCTCCAGATCCATAAATGCTACATACAAATCCATTTATATATATATATATATATATATATATATATATATATATATATATATATATATATATATATTTATATATCCCTGGGGATAGGGGATAAGGAATACTTTCCACGTATTCCCTGCGTGTCGTAGAAGGCGACTAAAAGGGCAGGGAGCGGGGTCTGGAAATCTTCCCCTCTTGTTTTTTCTTTTAATTTTCCAAAAGAAGGAACAGAGAAGGGGGCCAGGTGAGAATATTCCCTCAGAGGCCCAGTCCTTTGTTCTTAACGCTACCTTTTTATTGCGGGAAATGGCGAATAGTTTGAAAGAAGAAAGAAATATATATATATATATATATATATATATATATATATATATATATATATATATATATATATATATATATATATATATATATATATATATATATATATATATATATATATATATATATATATATATATATATATATATATATATATATATATATATATATATATATATATCTAAGGTAAGTGGGGGAGGAATGACATGTATTTCGGGAATCAGTAATGGCTTGTGCAAACGATGCTTGTGGCATGAGAAGCGTATGAAGTGAGCAGATTAGAAAGGGCACTGAGTGGTCAGATGAAGAAGTAAGGTTATTTGTGAAAGAGAAGAGAGAGGCATTTGGACGGTTTTTGCAGCGAAATAATGCAAATGACTGGGAGACGTATAAAAGAAAGAGGCAGGAGGTTAAGAGAAAGGTGCAAGAGGTGAAAAAGAGGGCAAATAAGAGTTGGGGTGAGACAGTATCATTTAATTTTAGGGAGAATAAAAAGATGTTTTGGAAGGAGGTAAATATAGTGCGTAAGACAAGGGAACAAATCGGAACTTCAGTGAAGGGGGCTAATGGGGATGGGATAACAAATAGTGGTGATGTAGAAGGAGGAGTGAGTATTTTGAAGGTTTGTTGAATGTGTTTGATGATAGAGTGGCAGATAACGGATGTTTTGGTCGAGATGGTGTGGAAAGTGAGGGAGAATGATTAGGTAAACAGAGAAGAGGTAGTAAAAGCTTTGCGGAACATGAAAGCCGCAGAGGCAGCGGTTTTGATGGTATTGCAGTGGAATTTATCAAAAAAAAGGGTTACTGTTGTTGACTGGTGGGTAAGGTTATTTAATGTATGTATGACTAATGTTGAGGTGCCTGAGGATTGAAGGAATGTTTGCATAGTGCCATTGTACAAAGGCAAGGGGGATAAAAAGGAGTGCTCAAATTACAGAGGTATAAGTTTGTTGAGTATTCCTGGGAAATTATATGGGAGGGTGTTGATTCAGAGGTTGAAGGTATATACAGAGCTTCTGATTTGGGAAGACCAGTATGGTTTCAGAAGTGATAGAGAATGTGTGGATCAGGTGCTTCTTTGAAAAATGTATTTGAGAAATACTTAGAAAAGCAAATGGATTTATATGTAGCATTTATGGATCTGGAGAAGGCATATGATTATGTAGATAGAGATGCTCTGTGAAAGGTATTAAGAATATATGGTGTGGGAGGAAAGTTGTTAGAAGCAGTGAAAAGTTTTCCTCGAGGATGCAAGGCATGTGTACGTGTGGGAAGAGAGGAAAGTGATTCGTTCTCAGTGAATGTTGGTTTGCGGCAGGGGTGCGTGATGTCTTCATGGTTGTCTGATTTGTTTATGGATGGGGTTGCTAGGGAGGTGAATGTAAGAGTCTTGGAAAAAGGAGC
Source organism: Panulirus ornatus (assembly GCF_036320965.1). Taxonomy (NCBI): domain Eukaryota; kingdom Metazoa; phylum Arthropoda; class Malacostraca; order Decapoda; family Palinuridae; genus Panulirus; species Panulirus ornatus. The sequence goes on from NC_092226.1 coordinate 58,489,023, forward strand.
AAGAATGCAGTCTGTTGGGGATGAGAGCGCTTGGGAAGTGATTCAGCTGTTGTTCGCTGATGATATTGCGCTGGTGACTTATTCGCGAGAGAAACTGCAGAAGTTGGTGACTGGGTTTGGTAAAGTGTGTAAAAGAAGAAAGCTGAGAGTAAACGTGAATAAGATTAAGGTTATTAGGTAAATTAAGGTTGAAGGACAAGTCAATTGGGAGGTAAGTTTGAATGGAGAAAAACTGGAGGAAGTGAAGTGTTTTAGATATCTGGGAGTTGAACTGGCAGCGGATGGAACCATGGAAGCGGGAGTGAATCATAGGGTGGGGGAGGGGGTGAAAGTTCTACGAGCGTTGAAGAATGTGTGGAAGTCGAGAACGTTATCTTGGAAAGCAAAAATGGGTATGTTTGAAGGAATAGTGGTTTCAATAATGATATACGGTTGCGAGGCGTGGGGTATAGATAGAGTTGTGCGGGTGAGGGTGTATGTGCTGGAAATGAGATGTTTGAGGACAATATGCCGTGTGAGGTGGTTTGATTAATTAATGAAAGGGAAAGAGAGATGTGCTGTGGTAAAAAGAGTGTGGTTTATAGAGGAAAACAGGGTGTTTTGAAATGATTTGGTCACACGGAGAGAATTAGTGAGGAAAGATTGACCAAGAGGATCTATATATCAGAGGTGGAGGGAACCAAAAGTGGGACACCAAATTGGAGGTGTAAAGATGGAGTGAAACAGATTTTGAGTGATCGCTGCCTAAACATGCAGGAGGGTGAAAGGCGTGTAAGTATTAGAGTGAATTGGAACGATGTGGTATAACGGGCTCAACGTGCTTCAGTGGATCGAACCAGGGCATTTGAAGCCTCTGGGTTAAACCATGGAAAATTCTCTGGGGCCTGGATGTGGATAGGGAGCTATGGTTTCGGTGCATTATACATGACAGCTAGAGACTGAATGTGAATAAATATGACCTTTGTTGTCTTTTCCTAGCGCTAATTCGCGAACATACGGGGGGAAGGTGTTAATATTTCATTATGTGGCGAGGTGGCGACGAGAATGAATAAAGGCAGTATGAATTTTGTACATGTGTATGTATGTATATGTATGTGTTTGTATACATATGTACACGTCGAGATATTTATTATTCATTCTATTTTGCTTTGTCGCTGTCTCCCGCGTTAGCGAGGTAGCGCAAGGAAACAGACAAAAGAATGGCCCAACCCACCCACATGCACATATATATATATATATACATACACGTCCACACAGGCAAATATACATACCTATACTTCTCAATGTACACATGTATATACACACAGAGACATATACATATATACACATGTACACAATTCATACTGTATGCCTTTATTTATTCCCATCGCCACCCAGCCACACATGGAACAACAGCCCCCTCCCCCCTCATGTGTGTGAGGTAGCGCTAGGAAGAGACAACAAAGGCCCCATTCGTTCACACTCAGTCTCTAGCTGTCATGTAATAATGCAACGAAACCACAGTTCCCTTTCCACATCCAGGCCCCACAGAACTTTCCATGGTATACCCCAGACGCTTCACATGCCCTGGTTCAAACCATTGACAGCACGTCGACCCCGGTATACCACATCGTTTAAATTCACTCTATTCCTTGCACGTCCTTTCACCCTCCTGCATGTTTAGGCCCCGATCACCCAGAATCTTTTTCACTCCATCTTTCCACCTCTAATTTGGTCTCCCACTTCTCCTCGTTCCCTCCACCTCTGACACATACATCCTCTTGGTCAATCTTTCCTCACTCATTCTCTCCATGTGACCAAACCATTCCAAAACACCATCTTCTGCTCTCTCAACCACGCTCATTTTATTTCCACATATCTCACTTACCCTTACATTACTTATTCGATCAAACCACCTAACACCACATATTGTTCTCAAAATCTCATTTCCAGCACATCCACCCTCCTGCGCACAACTCTATCCATAGCCCACGCCTCGCAACCATACATCATTGTTGGAACCATTATTCCTTCAAACATACCCATTTTTGCTTTCCGAGATAATGTTCTCGACTTCCAAACATTCTTTATGGCTCCCAGAACTTTCACCCCCTCCCCCACCCTATGCTTCCATGGTTCCATCCGCTGCGAGATTCACTCCCATATATCTAAAACACTTTACTTCCTCCAGTTCTTCTCCATTCAAACTTACCTCCCAATTGGCTTGACTCTCAACCCTACTGTGCGCAGTAACTTTGCTCTTATTCACATTTACTCTTAACTCTCTTCTTTCACATACTTTACCAAACTCAGTCACCAGCTCCTGCAGTTTCTCACATGAATCAGCCACCAGCGCTGTATCATCAGCGAACAACAACTCACTCACTTCCCAAGCTCTTTCATCCACCACAGACTGCATACTTGCTCCTCTTTCCAAAACACTTGCATTCATCTCCCTAAGAACACCAACCATAAACAAATTAAACAACCATGGAGACATCACACACCCCTGCCGCACACCTACATTCACTGAGAACCAATCACTTTCCTCTCTTCGTACATGTATACATGCCTTACATACTCGATAAAAACTTTTCACTGCTTCTAACAACTTGCCTCTCACACCATATATTCTTCATACCTTCCACAGAGCATCTCTATCAACTTTATCATATGCCTTCTCCAGATCCATAAATGCTACATACAAATCCATTTGCTTTTCTAAGTATTTCACACATACATTCTTCAAAGGAAACACCTGACCCACAAATCCTCTAACACTTCTGAAACCACACTACTCTTCCCCAATCTGATGCTCTGTACATGCCTTCACCCTCTCAATCAATACCCTCCCATATAATTTACCAGGAATGCTCAACAAACATATACCTCTGTAATTTGAGCACTAACACTTATCCCCTTTGTCTTTGTACAATGGCACTGTGCAAGCATTCCGCCAATCCTCAGGCACCTCACCATGATTCATACACACATTAAATAACCTTACCACCCAGTCAACAATACAGTCACCCTCTTTTTCATGAATTCCACTGCAATACCATCCAAACCTGCTGCCTTGCCGGCTTTCATCTTCCGCATAGCTTTTACTACCTCTTCTCTGTTTACCAAATCATTTTCCCTAACCGTCTCACTTTGCACACCACCTCGACCAAAACACACTATATCTGCCACTGTATCATCAAACGCATTCAACAAACCTTCAAAATACAGGCTCCATCTCCTTCTCACATCAACACTACTTGTTATCACCTCCCCATTAGCCCCCTTCACTGAAGTTCCCATTTGTTCCCTTGTCTTATGCACTTTATTTACCTCCTTAGAAAACATCTTTTTATTCTCCCTAAAATTTAATGATACTCTCTCACCCCAACTCTCATTTGCCCTCTTTTTCACGTCTTGCACCTTTCTCTTGACCTCCTGCCTTTTTCGTTTATACATCTCCCACTCATTTGCATTATTTCGCTGCAAAAATCGTCCAAATGCCCCTCTCTTCTCTTTCACTAATAATCTTACTTCTTCATCTCACCACTCACTACCCTTTCTAATCGACCGACCTGCCACGCTTCTCATGCCACAAGCATCTTTTGCGCAAGCCATCACTGCTTCCCTAAATACATCCCATTCCTCCCCCACTCCCCTTACCTCCTTTGTTCTCACCTTTTTCCATTCTGAACTCAGTCTCTCCTGGTACTACCTCACACAAGTTTATTTCCCAAGCTCACTAACTCTCACCATTCTCTTCACCTTAACATTCTCTCTTCTTTTCTGAAAACCCCTACAAATCTTCACCTTCGCCTCCACATTATAATGATCAGACATCTCTCCAGTTGCACCTCTCAGCACATTAACATCCAAAAGTCTCTCTTTCGCGCTTCTATCAATTAACACGTAATCCAATAAAGCTCTCTGGCCATCTCTCCTTGTTACATACGTATACTTATGTATATCTCGCTTTTTAAACCAGGTATTCCCAATCACTAGTCCTTTCTCAGCACATAAATCTACAAGCTCTTCACCATTTCCATTTACAACACTGAACACCCCATATATACCAGTTATTCCCTCAACTGCCACATTACTCACCTTTGCATTCAAATCACCCATCACTATAACCCGGTCTTGTGCATCAAAACCACTAACAAACTCATTCAGCTGCTCCCAAAACACTTGCCTCTTATGATCTTTCTTTTCATGCCTAGGTGCATATGCACCAATAATCACCCATCTCTCTCCATCATCTTTCAGTTTTTCCCATATCAATCTAGAATTTACTTTCTTACATTCTATCACATACTCCCACAACTCCTGTTTCAGGAGTAGTGCTACTCCTTCCCTTGCTCTTGTCGTCTCACTAAACCCTGACTTAACTCCCAAGACATTCTCAGAGCACTCTTCCCCTTTACCCTTGAGCTTCGTTTCACTCAGAGCCAAAACATCTAGGTTCCTTTCCTCAAACATACTACCTATCTCTTTTTTCCTCTCATCTTTGTTACATCCACACACATTTAAACACCCCAATCTGAGCCTTCGAGGAGGATGAAGCACTCCCCGCGTGACTCCTTCTTCTGTTTACCCTTTTAGAAAGTTAAAATACAAGGAGGGGAGGGTTTCTGGCCCTCCGCTCCCGTCCCCTTTAGTCACCTTGTACGACACGTGAGGAATGCGTGGGAAGTATTCTTTCTCCCCTATCCCCAGGGATCGAGATATATAGGTATGTATATTTGCGTATGTGGACATGTATGTAGATATATGTGAGAATTATGTGGGTGGGTTTTGCCATTCTTTCGTTTGTTTCTTACGCTATCTCGCTAACGCGGGAGACAAAGTATAATGGAAATATAGTGGAAGCTAATTGCACTAAAAGATTCATAAGAGCTATTAACATCTTAAAAAAAGACCAGGATATACATATTACTAAATCAGATAAGGTTAACACTGTTGTGATTTTAGCCAAAAGTAACTATTTATATGAAATGAATGATCTTCTAAATGATAACACAACATATTCTAAACTTACTAAAAATCCCTTAGAAGCAATTAATTCTCACTTCAATAAAGAAATGAAGTTGTTGTTGAAAGGTAGCGTTTCTCTTATCAAAGGTTTGTCATCTTTGTCCCCTTCATTGTCATATATGTTTGGACTTATCAAAACACATAAACAGAATTTTCCAGCAAGACCTATAGTGAGTTCAGTAGGCTCCATCACATAAAAATTGTCAAAGTGGTTAGTTTCTTTATTAATTCCTTTAGTGGGTAAGATATCAAATTCTAATATTATGAACAATGTAGATTTAGTCAACAAGCTTACCAATATCAATGTTAATTTTGATTTCAAACTAGTTAGCTTTGATGTTACCTCACTTTTTACTAAAGTTCCAGTTGATGACCTTTTAGAGTATTTATTTGATGTCTTGGATGATATTCATTTACCTGTTTCAAAGTCTAATTTCATTGAACTGATAAAATTGTGTATAAAAGACTGTGTATTTCAATTTAATGGAGATTATTATGCTCAAAAATTTGGTATGGCAATGGGTAACCCTCTTTCACCTGTACTAAGTAATCTTTACATGGAATCTTTTGAAACAAAATTACAAAAGGATATCTTACCTTCTAATGCAATTTGGATTAGGTATGTAGATGATGCTCTTTGTGTTTAGCCAACAAATGAAAATTTACAAATATTTCTCACCTTACTTAACAATTTAGCACCTTCCTACAAATTTACTGTAGAAAATGAAAATAATGGTATGTTACCATTTTTAGATTGCATGATCAATAGATAAGGAAACAAGTTTAAGTTTAGCATATACAGAAAACCCACCAACATATGCTCATATATCCATTATTACTCATCTCAACATGACAGTTAAATTATCATCAGTTCAATCTATATTCCTTAGGGAATTACGTATTTGCAGTCCAGAGTTTATTGATGATGAGTTTGAGAAGATATATTCTATTGGATCTAAGTTAAAGTACCCTAGATCTTTCATTGATAAATCCCTTAAGTTAGCAAAGAAATCATTTTATAGATTTGAGCCCAAACCTCACATTGACACCAAGAATCTTTTAGTTCTCCCTTTTAATAATAATTTCACTTTGCTTCCCATGTTGCTTAAATCCTTTAATGTAAATGTTGATTTTCGCAACAATAATACTGTAAAGAATATCTTAATCAGGAATTAACCAGAAAATTCTCTTGGTTGCATCTATTTAGTTCCTTGTGGAAACTGTGATAAATTTTATGTTGGTCAGACTGGTAAGGATCCTTCTGTTAGACTTAAGCAACATAAATATAGTATAAGAACGGGACAAAAATCAAATGCCTTGTTTAATCATGTTAAAAACTATAATCATTGTATTGACTGGAGCAACGCGATCTCAGTTATTACCTCCAACTCTACTACCAAGAGAAATATCATTGAATCTTCTATTATTAAATACACAAAGAATTATAATCTTGATATTAGTGATGGTCTATAAAAAATTAGATAACTTTATTGTTGATAAGATTTGTAAAATGATAAATCTATGAACGCTTGTTGTTTGTTTTGGACAATCACATGTTTACCAAATGGCGTTCTAGGTTCGTCTCTTCGATGTATTTCAACTGAGTATTATATTTCTCTCTTGTGTGTCCCCTGATGATGTGATTATTACACGAAAGTGCACTTGGGAACTTATCCTGTTTCATTTTCCCCGTGGACTCATAGGAATGTCTTGATCACGCGCAAAATTGTAATCATTTCCGATATGTATATACATATATATATATATATATATATATATATATATATATATATATATATATATATATATATATATATTTTTTTTTTTTTTTTCCTTGGTCGCTGTCTCCCGCGTTTGCGAGGTAGCGCAAGGAAACAGACGAAAGAAATGGCCCGACCCACACCCATACACATGTATATACATACGTCCACACGCAAATATACATACCTACACAGCTTTCCATGGTTTACCCCAGACGCTTCACATGCCCTGATTCAATCCACTGACAGCACGTCATCCCCGGTATACCACATCGAGCCAATTCACTCTATTCCTTGCCCTCCTTTCACCCTTCTGCATATTCAGGCTCCGATCACAAAAAATCTTTTTCACTCCATCTTTCCACCTCAAATTTGGTCTCCCACTTCTCCTCGTTCCCTCCACCTCCGACACATATATCCTCTTGGTCAATCTTTCCTCACTCATTCTCTCCATGTGCCCAAATCATTTCAAAACATCCTCTTCTGCTCTCTTAACCACGCTCTTTTTATTTCCACACATCTCTCTTACCCTTACGTTACTTACTCGATCAAACCACCTCACACCACACATTGTCATCAAACATCTCATTTCCAGCACATCCATCTTCCTGCGCACAACTCTATCCATAGCCCACGCCTCGCAACCATAAAACATTGCTGGAACCACTATTCCTTCAAACATATCCATTTTTGCTTTCCGAGATAATGTTCTCGACTTCCACACATTCTTCAAGGTTCCCAGAATTTTCGACCCCTCCCCCACCCTATGATCAACTTCCGCTTCCATGGTTCCATCCGCTGCCATATCCACTCCCAGATATCTAAAACACTTTACTTCCTCCAGTTTTGCTCCATTCAAACTTACCTCCAAATTCACTTGACCCTGATCCCTGATGTACCTAATAATCTTGCTTTTATTCATATTTACTCTTAACTTTCTTCTTTCACACACTTTACCAAACTCAGTCACCAGCTTCTGCAGCTTCTCACATGAATCTGCCACCAGCGCTGTATCATCAGCGATTAATATATATATATATATATATATATATATATATATATATATATATATATATATATATATATATATATATATATATATATATATATATATATATATATATATATATATATATATATATATATATATATATATATATATATATATATATATATATATATTATATATATATATATATATATATATATATATATATATATATATATATATATATATATATATATATATATATATATATATATATATATATATATATTATATATATATATATCTTTTTTTTCGCTGTCTCCCGCGTTTGCGAGGTAGCCCAAGGAAACAGACGAAAGAAATGGCCCAACCCACACCCACACACATGTATATACATACGTCCACACACGCAAATATACATACCTACACAGCTTTCCATGGTTTACTCCAGACGCTTCACATGCCCTGATTCAATCCACTGACAGCACGTCAACCCCGGTATACCACATCGATCCAATTCACTCTATTCCTTGCACTCCTTTCACCCTCCTGCATGTTCAGGCCCCGATCGCACAAAATCCTTTTCACTCCATCTTTCCACCTCCAATTTGGTCTCCCACTTCTCCTCGTTCCCTCCACCTTCGACACATATATCCTCTTGGTCAATCTTTCCTCACTCATTCTCTCCATGTGCCCAAACCATTTCAAAACACCCTCCTCTGCTCTCTCAACCACACTCTTTTCATTCCCACCCATCTCCCTTACCCTTACATTGCTTACTCGATCAAACCACCTCACACCACACATTGTCCTCAAACATCTCATTCCCAGCACATTCACCCTCCTGCGCACATCTCTATCCACAGCCCACGCCTAGCAACCATACAACATTGTTGGAAGCACTATTCCTTCAAACATACCCATTTTTGCTTTCCGATATAATGTTCTCGACTTCCACACATTCTTCAAGGCTCCCAGGATTTTCGCCCCCTCCCCCACCCTATGATTCACTTCCGCTTCCATGGTTCCATCCGCTGCCAGATCATCTCCCAGATATCTAAAACACTTTACTTCCTCCAGTTTTTCTCCATTCAAACATACCTCCCAGTTGACTTGACCATCAACCCTACTGTACACATTTGCTCTTAACTTTCTTCTTTCACACACTTTACCAAACTCAGTCACCAACTTCTGCAGTTTCTCACATGAATCAGCCACCAGCGCTGTAATATCAGCGAACAATAACAGACTCACTTCCCAAGCTCTCTCATCCAAAACAGACTTAGTACTTGCCCCTCTTTCCAAAACTCTTGCATTCGCCTCCCTAACAACCCCATCCATAAACAAATTAAACAACGATAAAGACATCACACACCCCTGCCGGAAGCCTACCTTCACTGAGAACCAATCACTTTCCTCTCTTCCTACACGTACACATGCCTTACATCCTCGATAAAAACTTTTCACTGCTTCTAACAACCTGCCTCCCACACCATATATTCTTAATACCTTCCACAGAGTATCTCTATCAACTCTATCATATGCCTTCTCCAGATCCATAAATGCTACATACAAATCCATTTGCTTTTCTAAGCATTTCTCACATACATTCTTGAGAGCAAACACCTGATCCACATATCCTCTACCACTTCTGAAACCACACTGCTCTTCCCCAATCTGATGCTCTGTACATGCCTTCACCCTCCCAATCAATACCCTTTCATATAATTTACCAGGAATACTCAACAAACTTATACCTCAGTAATTTGAGCAATAACTCTTATCCACTTTGCCTTCGTAATATGGCACTATGCACGCATGCCGCCTATCCTCAGGCACCTCACTATAAGTCATACATACATTAAATAACCTTACCAACCAGTCAACAGTACAGTCACCCCTTTTTTTAATACATTCCACTGCAATATCATCCAAACCTGCTGCCTTGCCGGCTTTCATCTTCCGCAAAGCTTTTACTACCTCTCCTCTGTTTATCAAATCATTTTCCGTAACCCTCTCACTTTGCACACCACCTCGACCAAGACACCCTAATCTGCCACTCCATCATCAAACACATTCAACAAACCTTCAAAATACTCACTCCATCTCCTTTTCACATCACCACTACTTGTTATCACCTCCCCACTATCGCCCTTCACTGAACTTCCAATTTGCTCCCTTGTCTTACGCACTTAATTTACCTCCTTCCAGAACATCTTTTTATTCTCCCTAAAATTTAATGATACTCTGTCACCCCAACTCTCCTTTGTATATATATATATATATATATATATATATGTATATATATATATATATATACAAATATATATATTTGTATATATATATTTGGTCTCCCTCTTCTCCTCGTTCCCTCCACCTCCGACACATATATCCTCTTGGTCAATCTCTCCTCACTCATTCTCTCCATGTGCCCAAACCATTTCAAAACACCCTCTTCTGCTCTCTCAACCACGCTCTTTTTATTTCCACACATCTCTCTTACCCTTACGTTACTTACTCGATCAAACCACCTCACACCACACATTGTCCTCAAACATCTCATTTCCAGCACATCCATCCTCCTGCGCACATCTCTATCCATAGCCCACGCCTCGCAACCATACAGCATTGTTGGAACCACTATTCCCTCAAACATACCCATTTTTGCTTTCCGAGATAATGTTCTCGACTTCCACACATTTTTCAAGGCTCCCAAAATTTTCGCCCCCTCCCCCACCCTATGATCCACTTCCGCTTCCATGGTTCCATCCGCTGACAGATCCACTCCCAGATATCTAAAACACTTCACTTCCTCCAGTTTTTCTCCATTCAAACTCACCTCCCAATTGACTTGACCCTCACCCCTACTGTACCTAATAACCTTGCTCTTATTCACATTTACTCTCAACTTTCTTCTTCCACACACTTTACCAAACTCCGTCACCAGCTTCTGCAGTTTCTCACATGAATCAGCCACCAGCGCTGTATCATCAGCGAACAACAATTGACTCACTTCCCAAGCTCTCTCATCCCCAACAGACTTCATACTTGCCCCTCTTTCCAGGACTCTTGCATTTACCTCCTTTACAACCCCATCCATAAACAAATTAAACAACCATGGAGACATCACACACCCCTGCCGCAAACCTACATTCACTGAGAACCAATCACTTTCCTCTCTTCCTACACGTACACATGCCTTACATCCTCGATAAAAACTTTTCACTGCTTCTAACAACTTGCCTCCCACACCATATATTCTTAATACCTTCCACAGAGCATCTCTATCAACTCTATCATATGCCTTCTCCAGATCCATAAATGCTACATACAAATCCATATATATATATATATATATATATATATATATATATATATATATATATATATATATATATATATATATATATATATATATACAAATATATATATATATATATACATATATATATATATATATATATATATATATATATATATATATATATATATATATATATATATATATATATATATATATATATATATATATATATATATATAACAAGTAGTGGTGATGTGAGAAGGTGATGGAGTGAGTATTTTGAAGGTTTGTTGAATGTGTTTGATGATAGAGTGGCAGATATAGGGTGTTTTGGTCGAGTTGGTGTGCAAAGTGAGAGGGTTAGGGAAAATGATTTGGTAAACAGAGGAGAGGTAGTGAAAGCTTTGCGGAAGATGAAAGCCGGCAAGGCAGCAGGTTTGGATGGTATTGCAGTGGAATTTATTAAAAAAGGGGGTGACTGTATTGTTGACTGGTTGGTAAGGTTCTTTAATGTATGTATGACTCATGGTGAGGTGCCTGAGGATTGGCGGAATGCGTGCATAGTGCCATTGTACAAAGGCAATGGGGATAAGAGTGAGTGCTCAAATTACAGAGGTATAAGTTTGTTGAGTATTCCTGGTAAATTATATGGGAGGGTATTGATTGAGAGGGTGAAAGCATGTACAGAGCATCAGATTGGGGAAGAGCAGTGTGGTTTCAGAAGTGGTAGAGGATGTGTGGATCAGGTGTTTGCTTTGAAGAATGTATGTGAGAAATACTTAGAAAAGCAAATGGATTTGTATGTAGCATTTATGGATCTGGAGAAGGCATATGATAGAGTTGATAGAGATGCTATGTGGAAGGTATTAAGAATATATGGTGTGGGAGGAAAGTTGTTAGAAGCAGTGAAAAGTTTTTATCGAGGATGTAAGGCATGTGTACGTGTAGGAAGAGAGGAAAGTGATTGGTTCTCAGTGAATGTAGGCTTGCGGCAGGGGTGTGTGATGTCTCCATGGTTGTTTAATTTGTTTATGGATGGGGTTGTTAGGGAGGTAAATGCAAGAGTTTTGGATAGAGGGGCAAGTATGAAGTCTGTTGGGGATGAGAGAGCTTGGGAAGTGAGTCAGTTGTTGTTCGCTGATGATACAGCGCTGGTGGCTGATTCATGTGAGAAACTGCAGAAGCTGGTGACTGAGTTTGGTAAAGTGTGTGGAAGAAGAAAGTTAAGAGTAAATGTGAATAAGAGCAAGGTTATTAGGTACAGTAGGGTTGAGGGTCAAGTCAATTGGGAGGTGAGTTTGAATGAAGAAAAACTGGAGGAAGTGAAGTGTTTAGATATCTGGGAGTGGATCTGGCAGCGGATGGAACCATGGAAGCGGAAGTGGATCATAGGGTGGGGGAGGGGGCGAAAATTCTGGGGGCCTTGAAGAATGTGTGGAAGTCGAGAACATTATCTCGGAAAGCAAAAATGCGTATTTTTGAAGGAATAGTGGTTCCAACAATGTTGTATGGTTGCGAGGCGTGGGCTATGGATAGAGTTGTGCACAGGAGGATGGATGTGCTGGAAATGAGATGTTTGAGGACAATGTGTGGTTTGAGGTGGTTTGATCGAGTGAGTAACGTAAGGGTAAGAGAGATGTGTGGAAATAAAAAGAGCGTGGTTGAGAGAGAAGAAGAGGGTGTTTTGAAGTGGTTTGGGCACATGGAGAGAATGAGTGAGGAAAGATTGACCAAGAGGATATATGTGTCGGAGGTGGAGGGAACGAGGAGAAGAGGGAGACCAAATTGGAGGTGGAAAGATGGAGTGAAAAAGATTTTGTGTGATCGGGGCCTGAACATGCAGGAGGGTGAAAGGAGGGCAAGGAATAGAGTGAATTGGAGCGATGTGGTATACCGGGGTTGACGTGCTGTCAGTGGATTGAATCAAGGCATGTGAAGCGTCTGGGGTAAGCCATGGAAAGCTGTGTAGGTATGTATATTTGCGTGTGTGGACGTATGTATATACATGTGTATGGGGGGGGTTGGGCCATTTCTTTCGTCTGTTTCCTTGCGCTACCTCGCAAACGCGGGAGACAGCGACAAAGTATAAAAAAAAAAAAAAAAAAAAATATATATATATATATATATATATATATATATATATATATATATATATATATATATATATATATATATATATATATATATATATATATATATATATATATATATATATATATATATGTATATATATGTATATATATATATATATATATATATATATATATATATATATATATATATATATATATATATATATATATATATATATATATATATATATATATATATATATATATATATATATATATATATATATATATATATATATATATATATATATATATATATATATATATATATATATATATATATATATATATATATATATATATATATATATATATATATATATATATATATATATATATGTATGTATATACACAAGGTAAGTGGGGGAGGAATGACATGTATTTAGGGAATCAGTATTGGCTTGCGCAAAAGATGCTTGTGGCATGACAAGCGTAGGAGGTGGGTTGATTAGAAAAGGTAGTGAGTGGTGGGATGAAGAAGTAAGATTATTAGTGAGAGAGAAGAGAGAGGCATTTCAACGATTTTTGCAGGTAAAAAGTGCAAATGAGTGGGAGATGTATAAAAGAAAGAGGCAGGAGGTCAAGACAAAGGTGGAAGAGGTGAGAAAGAGGGCAAATGAGAGTTGGGGTGAGTGAGTATCATTAAATTTCAGGGGAGAGTAAAAAGGTGTTCTGGAAGGAGGTAAATAAAGTGCGTAAGACGAGGGAGCAAATGGGAACTTCGGAGAAGGGGACTAATGGGGAGATGATAACAAGTAGTGGTGATGTGAGAAGGAGATGGAGTGATTATTTTGAAGATTTGCTGAATGTGTTTGATGATAGAGTGGCATATATAGGGTGTTTTGGTCGAGGTGGTGTGCAAAGCAAGAGGGTTAGGGAAAATGATTTAGTAAATAGAGAAGAGGTAGTAAAAGCTTTACGGAAGATGAAAACCGGTAAAGCAGCAGGTTTGGATGGTATTGCATTGGAATTTATAAAAAAAGGTGGTGACTGTATTCTTGACTGGTTGGTAAGGTTATTTAATGTATGTATGATTCATGGTGAGGTGCCTGAGGATTGGCAGAACGCTTGCATAGTGCCATTGTACAAAGGCAAAGGGGATAAGAGTGAGTGCTCAAATTACAGAAGTGTAAGTCATTTGAGTATTCCTGGTAAATTATATGGAAGGGTATTGATTGAGAGGGTGAAGGCGTGTACAGAGCATCAGAATGTGGAAGAGCAGTATGGTTTCAGAAGTGGGAGAGGATGTGTGGATCAGGTGTTTGCTTTGAAGAATGTATGTGAGAAATACTTAGAAAAACAAATCGATTTGTATGTAGCATTTATGGATCTGGAGAAGGCATATGATAGAGTTGATAGAGATTCTCTGTGGGAGGTTTTAAGAATATATGGTGTGGGAGAAAAGTTGTTAGAAGCAGTGAAAAGTTTTTATCGAGGATTTAAGGCATGTGTACGTGTAGGAAGAGAGGAAAGTGATTGGTTCTCAGTGAATGTAGGTTTGCGGCAGGGGTGTGTGATGTCTCTATGGTTGTTTAATTTGTTTATGGATGGTGTTGTTAGGGAGGTGAATGCAAGAGTTTTGGAAAGAGGGGCAAGTATGAAGTCTGTTGGGGATGAGAGAGCTTCGGAAATGAGTCAGTTGTTGTTCGCTCATGATACAGCGCTGGTGGTTGATTCATGTAAGAAACTGCAGAAGCTGGTGACTGAGATTGGTGAAGTGTGTGAAAGAAGAAAGTTAGGAGTAAATGTGAATAAGAGCAAGGTTATTAGGTACAGTAGGGTTGAGGGTGAAGTCAATTGGGAGGTAAGTTTGAATGGAGAAAAACTGGAGGAAGTAAAGTGTTTTAGATATCTGGGAGTGGACCTGGCAGGGGATGGAACCATGGAAGCGGAAGTGAATCATAGGGTGGGGGAGGGGGTGAAAATTCTGGGAGCCTTGAAGAATGTTTGGAAGTCGAGAACGTTATATCGGAAAGCAAAAATGTGTATGTTTGAAAAAATAATGGTTCCAACAATGTTGTATGGTTGCGAGGCGTTGGCTATGGATAAAGTTCTGCGCAGGAGGGTTGATGTGCTGGGAATGAGATGTCTGATGACAGTATGTGGTGTGAGGTGGTTTGATCGAGTAAGTAATGTAAGGGTGAGAGAGATGTGTGGAAATGAAAAGAGTGTGGTTGAGAGAGCAGAAGAGGGTGTTTTGAAGTGGTTTGGTCACATGGAGAAAATGAGTGGGGAAAAGATTGACCAAGAGGATATATGTGTCGGAAGTGGAGGGAACGAGGAGAAGTAGGAGACCAAATTGGAGGTGGAATGATGTAGTGAAAAAGATTTTGGGTGATCGGGACATAAACATGCAGGAGGATGAAAGGCGTGCAAGGAATAGAGTGAATTGGATCGATGTGGTATACCGGGGTCGACGTGCTCTCAATGGATTGAACCAGGGCATGTGAAGCGTCTGGGGTAAACCATGGAAAGTGTGTGGGGCCTGGATGTGGAAAGGGAGCTGTGGTTTCGGTGCATTATTACATGACAGCTAGAGACTGAGTGTGAACGAATGGGGCCTTTGGTGTCTTTCCTGGCGCTACCTCGCACACAGGAGGGGGGAGGGGGTGGCGGGTTGGCGATGGGAACAAATAAAGGCAGACAGTATGAAATAGGTGCATATGTATATATGTATATGTCTTTGTGTGTATATATATGTGTACATTGAGATGTATAGTTATGTATATTTGCGTGTGTGGACGTGTATGTATATTCATGTGTATGTTGGCGGGTTGGGCCATTCTTTCGTCTGTTTCCTTGCACTACCTCGCAAACGCGGGAGACAACGACAAATCAAAATAAAAATTAAAAGAAATAAAAAAAAATATATATATATATATATATATATATATATATATATATATATATATATATATATATATATATATATATATATATGGGCATGAGAAGAAAGACCATTAGAGGTAAGTGTTTTGGGAGCAGCTTAATGAGTGTGTTAGTGATGCACAAGACCGGATTATAGTGATGGGTGATTTGTATGCAAAGGTGAGTAATATGAAGGTTGATGGAATAATTGGTATACATGGTGTGTTCAATGTTGTAAATGGAAATGGTGAAGAGCTTTTGTATTTGTGTGCTGAGAAGGGACTGGTGATTGGGAATACCTGGATTAAAAAGCGAGATACACATAAGTATACGTATGTAAGTAGGAGAGATGGTCAAAAAACGTTATTGGATTATCTGTTAATTGATAGGCTCGCGAAAGAGAGACTTTTGGATGTTAATGTGCTGAGAAGTGCAGCTGGAGGTATGTCTGATCATTATACTGTGGAGGCGAAGGTGAAGATTTGTAGCGATTTTCAGAAAAGAAGAGAGAATGTTTGGTTGAAGAGAGTGGTGAGAGTAAGTGAGCTTCGGAAGGAGACCTGTGTGAGGAAGTACCAAGACAGACTGAGTACAGAATGGAAAAAATTGAGAGCACCGGAGGTAAGGGGAGTGGGGGATTAATGGGATGTATTTAGGGAAGCAGTGATGGCTTGCGCAAAAGATGCGTGTGGGATGAGAAGAGTGGGAGGTGGGTTGATTAGAAAGGGTAGCGAGTGGTGGGATGAAGAAGTAAGATTATTAGTGAAAGAGAAGAGAGGGGCATTTGGACGATTTTTGCAGGGAAAAAATGCAAATGAGTAGGAGATGTATAAAAGAAAGAGGCATAAGGTCAAGAGAAAGGTGCAAAAGGTCAAAAAGAGGGCAAATGAGAGTTGGGGTGAGAGAGTATCATTAAATTTTATGGAGGATAAAAAGTTGTTTTGGAAGAAGGTAAATACATGCGTAAGACAAGGAAGCAAATGGGAATTTCAGTGAAGGGGGCTAATGGGGAGGTGATAACAAGTAGTGGTGAAGTGAGGAGAAGTGAGTATTTTGAAGATTTGTTGAATGTGTTTGATGATAGAGTGGCAGATATAGGGTGTTTTGGTCGAGGTAGTGTGCAAAGTGAGAGGGTTAGGGAAAATGATTTGGTAAACAGAGATGAGGTACTAAAAGTTTTAGGGTAGATGAAAGCTGGCAAGGCGGCAGGTTCGGATGGTATTGCAGTGGAATTTATTAAAATAGGGGGTGACTGTTTTGCTGACTGGTTGGTAAGGTTATTTAATGTATGTATCATTCATCGTGAGGTGCCTAAGGATAGCCTAAGGATAGGCGGAATGCTTGCATAGTGCCATTGTACAAAGGGAAAGGGGATAAGAGTGAATGCTCAAATTACAGAGGTACAAGTTTGCTGAGTATTCCTGGTAAATTATATGGGAGGGTATTGATTGAGAGGGTAAAGGCATGTACAGAGCATCAGATTGGGGAAGAGCAGTGTGGCTTCAGAAGTGGTAGAGGATGTGTGGATCAGGTGTTTCCTTTGAAGAATGTATGTGAGAAATACTTAGAAAAGCAAATGGATTTGAACGTAGCATTTATGGTTCTGGAGAAGGCATATGATAGAGTTGATAGAGATGCACTGTGGAAGGTATTAAGAATATATGGTGTGGGAGGAAAGTTGTTAGAAGCAGTGAAAAGTTTTTATCGAGGATGTAAGGCATGTGTACTTGTAGGAAGAGACGGAAGTGATTGGTTCTCAGTGAATGTAGGTTTCCGGCAGGGGTGTGTGATGTCTCCATGGTTGTGTAATTTGTTTATGTATGTTGTTGTTAGGGAGGTGAATGCAAGAGTTTTGGAAAGAGGGGCAAGTATGCCGTCTGTTGTGGATGAGAGAGCTTGGGAAGTGAGTCAGTTGTTGTTCGCTGATGATACAGAGCTGGTGGCTGATTCATGTGAGAAAGTGCAGAAGCTGGTGACTGAGTTTGGTAAAGTGTGTGAAAGAAGAAAGTTAAGAGTAATCGTAAACAAGAGCAAGGTTTTAGGTGCAGTAGGTTTGAGGGTCAATTCAAATGGGAGATTAGTTTCAATGGAGAGAAACTGGAGGAAGTGAAGTGTTTTAGATATCTGGGAGTGGATCTGGCAGCGGATGGAACCATAGAAACGGAAGTGAATCATAGGGTGGGGGAGGGGGCGAAAATTCTGGGAGCCTTGAAAAATGTTTGGAAGTCGAAAACATTATCTCGGAAAGCAAAAATAGCTATGTTTGAAGGAATAGTGGTTCCAACAATGTTGTATGATTGCGAAGCGTTTAGCTATGAATAGAGTTGTGCGCAGGAGGGTGGATGTGCTAGAAATGGGATGTTTGAGGACAATATGTGGTGTGAGGTGGTTTGACCTTGTAAGTAATGTAAGGGTGAGAGTGATGTGTGGAAATAAAAAGAGTATGGTGAAAGAGCAGAAGAGGGTGTTTTTAAATGGTTTGGTCACATGGAGAGAATGAGTGAGGAAAGATTGACCAAGAGGATATATGTGTCGGAGGTGGAGGGAACGAGGAGAAGTGGGAGACCAAATTGGAGGTGGAAAGATGGAGTGAAAAAGATTTTGTGTGATCGGGGCCTGAACATGCAGGAGGGTGAAAGGAGGGCAAGGAATAGAGTGAATTGGATCGATGTGGTATACCGGGGTTGACGTGCTGTCAGTGGATTGAATCAGGGCATTTGAAGCGTCTGGGGTAAACCATGGAAAGTTTTGTGGGGCCTGGATGTGGAAAGGGAGCTGTGGTTTCGGGCATTATTGCATGACAGCTAGAGACTGAGTGTGAACTAATGTGGCCTTTCTTGTCTTTTCCTAGTGCTACCTCGCACACATTAGGGGGGAGGGGGATGGTATTCCATGTGTGGCGATGGGAATGAATAAAGGCAGACAGTGTGAATTGTGTGCATGGGCATATATGTATGTGTCGGTGTGTGTATATATATGTGTACATTGAGATGTATAGGTATGTATATTTGCGTGTGTGGACGTGTATATATATACATTGTGTATGGGGGTGATTTGGGCCATTTCTTTCGTCTGTTTCCTTGCGCTACATCGCAAACGCGAGAGACAGCGACAAAGCAAAATAAATAAAATAAAATAAATAAATATATATATATATATATATATATATATATATATATATATATATATATATATATATATATATATATATATATATGTGTGTATATATATATATATATATATATATATATATATATATATATATATATATATATATATATATATATATATATATATATATATATATATATATATATATACATATATATTTATTATTTTATTTTTTATTATACTTTGTCGCTGTCTCCCGCGTTTGCGAGGTAGCGCAAGGAAACAGACGAAAGAAATGGCCCAACCCCCCCCCATACACATGTATATACATACGTCCACACACGCAAATATACATACCTACACAGCTTTCCATGGCTTACCCCAGACGCTTTACATGCCTTGATTCAATCCACTGACAGCACGTCAACCCCGGTATACCACATCGCTCCAATTCACTCTATTCCTTGCCCTCCTTTCACCCTCCTGCATGTTCAGGCCCCGATCACACAAAATCTTTTTCACTCCATCTTTTCACCTCCAATTTGGTCTCCCTCTTCTCCTTGTTCCCTCCACCTCCGACACATATATCCTCTTGGTTAATCTTTCCTCACTCATCCTCTCCATGTGCCCAAACCACTTCAAAACACCCTCTTCTGCTCTCTCAACCACGCTCTTTTTATTTCCACACATCTCTCTTACCCTTACGTTACTCACTCGATCAAACCACCTCACACTACACATTGTCCTCAAACATCTCATTTCCAGCACATCCATCCTTGTGCGCACAACTCTATGCATAGCCCACGCCTCGCAACCATACAATATTGTTGGAACCACTATTCCTTCAAACATGCCCATTTTTGCTTTCCGAGATAATGTTCTCGACTTCCACACATTCTTCAAGGCCCCCAGAATTTTCGCCCCCTCCCCCACCCTATGATCCACCTCCGCTTCCATGGTTCCATCCGCTGCCAGATCCACTCCCAGATATCTAAAACACTTCACTTCCTCCAGTTTTTCTCCATTCAAACTCACCTCCCAATTGACTTGACCCTCAACCCTACTCTACCTAATAACCTTGCTCTTATTCACATTTACTCTTAACTTTCTTCTTCCACACACTTTACCAAACTCAGTCACCAGCTTCTGCAGTTTCTCACATGAATCAGCCACCAGCGCTGTATCGTCAGCGAACAACAACTGACTCACTTCCCAAGCTCTCTCATCCCCAACAGACTTCATACTTGCCCCTCTTTCCAAAACTCTTGCATTTACCTCCCAAACAACCCCATCCATAAACAAATTAAACAACCATGGAGACATCACACACCCCTGCCGCAAACCTACATTCACTGAGAACCAATCACTTTCCTCTCTTCCTACACGTACACATGCCTTACATCCTCGATAAAAACTTTTCACTGCTTCTAACAACTTTCCTCCCACACCATATATTCGTAATACCTTCCACAGAGCATCTCTATCAACTCTATCATATGCCTTCTCCAGATCCATAAATGCTACATACAAATCCATTTGCTTTTCTAAGTATTTCTCACATACATTCTTCAAAGCAAACACCTGATCCACACATCCTCTACCACTTCTGAAACCACACTGCTCTTCCCCAATCTGATGCTCTGTACATGCCTTCACCCTCTCAATCAATACCCTCCCATATAATTTACCAGGAATACTCAACAAACTTATACCTCTGTAATTTGAGCACTCACTCTTATCCCCTTTGCCTTTGTACAATGGCACTATGCACGCATTCCGCCAATCCTCAGGCACCTCACCATGAGTCATACATACATTAAATAACCTTACCAACCAGTCAACAATACAGTCACCCCCTTTTTTAATAAATTCCACTGCAATACCATCCAAACCTGCTGCCTTGCTGGCTTTCATCTTCCGCAAAGCTTTCACTACCTCTTCTCTGTTTACCAAATCATTTTCCCTAACCCTCGCACTTTGCACACCACCTCGACCAAAACACCCTATATCTGCCAGTCTATCATCAAGCACATTCAACAAACCTTCAAAATACTCACTCCATCTCCTTCTCACATCACCACTACTTGTTATCACCTCCCCATTTGCGCCCTTCACTGAAGTTCCCATTTGCTCCCTTGTCTTACGCACTTTATTTACCTCCTTCCAGAACATCTTTTTATTCTCCCTAAAATTTAATGATACTCTCTCACCCCAACTCTCATTTGCCCTTTTTTTCACCTCTTGCACCTTTCTCTTGACCTCCTGTCTCTTTCTTTTATACATCTCCCACTCAATTGCATTTTTTCCCTGCAAAAATCGTCCAAATGCCTCTCTCTTCTCTTTCACTAATACTCTTACTTCTTCATCCCACCACTCACTACCCTTTCTAATCAACCCACCTCCCACTCTTCTCATGCCACAAGCATCTTTTGCGCAATCCATCACTGATTCCCTAAATACATCCCATTCCTCCCCCACTCCCCTTACTTCCATTGTTCTCACCTTTTTCCATTCTGTACTCAGTCTCTCCTGGTACTTCCTCACACAGGTCTCCTTCTCAAGCTCACTTACTATATATATATATATATATATATATATATATATATATATATATATATATATATATATATATATATATATGCACACTCAGACAAATACAAACATATATGGCACATATGATATGACAATACCCTTCCCCCGCATTCGCTCGATGTAGCGCTTGGAAAGACAGCGAAGGCCACGTTCGTTCACACTCAGTCCCTAACTGTCATGTATATTGAACCGAAACTAAACCTCCCTTTCCACATCCAGGCCAAACGAAATCTTTCGGTGTTTACCGCAGTCGCTTTCCTTGCCCTGGTTCAATCCATTGACAGCTCGTCGACCACGGTATACCACATCTTTCCAATTCACCCTATTCCTTCAACGCCTTTTACCCTCTTGCATGCTCAAGGCCCTGATCACTCAAAATCTTTTCACTCCATCTTTCCACCTCCAATTTGGTCTCCCAATTCTCTTTCCCTCCACCTCTGACATATATATCCTCTTTGTCAATCTTTCCTCATTCATAATCTTTATGTGACAAAGCCATTTCAAAACACCCTCTTCTGCTCTCTTAACCACACTCTTTTTATTTCCACACATCTCTGTTACCTTTTCATTACTTACTCGATCAAACTACCTCAAACCACATATTGTCCAAAAACATTTCATTTCTAACACATACACTCTCCTCAACGCAAATTTATGTATAGTCAACGCCTCGAAGCCATATAATATTGCTGGAAGCACAATTTCTTCTAATACACCCATTTCGTTTTTGCATGATAATTCTTATTCGCCTTCCATTCATTTTTCAACGCTCCCAGAACTATCGCTTCCTCCCCTACACTCTGACTCACTTCCGTTCCAATAACTCCACCCGCAGCCAAATCCACTTCCAGAGATCTAAAACACTTCACTTCCTACAGTTTTTCTCCATTCAACCTCACTTTCTAATTGGCTTGTCCCTCAACCCTGATGTACCTAATAACCTTGCTCTTATTCACATTTACATTCAGCTTTCTTCTTTCACAAATTTTACCAAACTCATTCACCAGCTTCTGCAGTTTCTCACCCGAATCAGCAACCAGCCCTCTGTTTTCAGTGAAAAAGAACTGAATCATTTCCCAAGCTCTCTCATCCACAACAGATTGCATACTTGCCCCTTTCTCGAAAACTCTTGCATTCAAGTTCCTAACAATCCCGTCATAAAAAAAAAACATTAAACAGCAAATGGAAAGATCTCGCACCCCTGCTGGAAACCGACGTCACTGAGAACCAATCACTTTCCTCTCTTCCTACCCGTACATATGCATTGCATCTAACAACTTACCTCCCAAACCATATATTCTAAATACCTTCCATAGAGCATCTCTATCTACTCTGTCACATTCCTTTTCCAGATCCAGAAATTCTACATACAAATCCATTTGCTTTTCTAAGTATTTCTCACATACATTCATCAAAGGAAACAGCTGATCCACACATCCTCTACCACTTCTGAAACCACACTGCTCTTTCCCCAAGCTGATGCCCTGTACATGCCTTCACCCTTTCATTCGATACCGTCCTATAGACTTTCCCAGGAGTACTCAACAAAGGTATACCTATGAACTTGAGCACTCACCTCTTTCCCCTTTATCTTTATGCAGTGGCACTATGCATGCCTTCCGCCAATCTTCAGTCACTTCACTAAGACTCTTACATACATTAAATATCTTTATCCACTAGTCAAGAACACATTCATCCCCTTTTTTCAATAAATTCCACTGTAATACCATCAAAATCCGCTGCCTTGCTGGCGTTCATATTCCGCAAAGCTTTTACTTCCTCTACTCTGTTTACCAAATCATTCTTCCTATCCCTTTCACTTCGCACACCACCTCGCCCAATACACCCTATATCTGCTACTCTATCATCTAACACATTCAACAAACCTTCAAAATGCTCACCCCATCTTCATCTCACATCACCACTACTTGTTATTACCTCCCATTAGCCCCCTTTACCGATGTTCCCTTTTGTTCTCCTGTCTTACGCTCTTTTTCTACCTCATTCCAAAACATCTTTTTATTCTCCCTGAAATTTAATGATATTTCCTCACCCCAACTCTCATTTACCATTTTTTCACCTCTTGCACCTTTCTCTTGACCTCTTCCCTCTTTCTTGTATACATCTCCCAGTCATTTGCACTATTTCCCTACAAAACTCGACCAAATGCCCCTCTCCTCTGTTTCACTAATGATCTTACGTCTTCATCCCACCCTCAATACCCTTCCTAATCTCCCCACCTCCCACGCTTTTCATGCCACAAGCATCTTTTCCGCAAGCCATCACTGCTTCTCTAAATACATTCCATTCCTCACCCACTCCACTTACGTCGTTTGCCCTTACTTTTTTCCATTCTGCACTCAGTCTCTCCTGGTACTTCCTCACACAAGTCTTCTATATATAGAAGGTGAAAAAGAGGGCAAATGAGAGCTGGGGTGAGAGATTATCATTAAATTTAAGGGAGAATAAAAAGATGTTTTGCAAGGAGGTAAATTAAAGTCTGTATGACAAGGGAACAAATGGGAACATCAGTAAAAGGGTTAATTGGGAGGTGATAACAAGTAGTGTTGATGTGAAAAGGAGATGGAGTAAGTTTTTTCAAGGTTTTTTTGAATGTGTTTGATGATAGAGTGGCAGATATAGGGGTGATTTGGTCGAGGTGGTGTGCAAAGAGAGAAGGTTGGGGATAATGATTTGGTAAATAGAGAAGAGGTAGTAAAAGCTTTGCGGAAGGGGAAAGCCGGCAAGGCAGCGGGTTTGGATGGTATTGCAGTGACAATATTAAAAAAGGGGGTAACTGTATTGTTGACTGGTTGGTAAGGTTATCTAAAGTTTGTATGACTCATGGTGAGCTGCCTGAGGATTGGAGGAATGCTTGCATAGTGCCATTGTACAAATGCAAAAGGGATAAAAGTGAGTTCTCAAATTACAGAGGTAGAGGTTTGTAGAGTATTCTTGGGAGTTCATATCGGAGGGTTCTGATTGAGAGGGTGAACGCATGTACAGAGCATCAGATTGGGGAAGAGCAGTGTGGTTTCAAAGGTGGTAGAGGATGCGTGATCAGGTGTTTGCTTTGGAGAATGCATGCAAGAAATACATAGAAAGCAAATTGATTTAAATGTAGCATTTTTGAATCTAGAGAAGGTATATGATAGAGTTCATAGAGATGCTTTGTGGAAGGTATTAAGAATATATGGCGTGGGATATAAGTTGTTAGAAGCAGTGAAAAGATTTTATCGATGATGTAAGGCATGTGTACGTGTAGGAAGAGAGGAAATTGATTGGTTCTTAGTGAATGTTAGTTTACGGCAGGGGTAGGGGATATCTCCATGGTTGTTTAATTTGTTATGGATGGGTGAATTTAAGAGTTTTGGAAAGAAGGGCAAGTATGTAGTCTGTTGGGGACTAGAGAGCTTGAAAAGTGAGTCAGTTGTTCGCTGATGATATATCGCTGGTGTCTGATTCTGGTGAGAAACTGCAGAAGCTGGTGACTGAGTTTGGTATATATTGTGAAAGAAGAAAGTTGAGAATAAATGTGAATAAGAGCAAGGTTATTAGGTACAGTAGGGTTGAGGGACAAGTCAATTGGGAGGTAAGTTTGAAAGGAGAAAAATTGGAGGAAGTGAAGTGTTTTAAATATCTGGAAGTGGCTTTGGTAGTGGATGGAGCCATGGAAGCGGAAGTGAATCATAGGGTGGGTGGGAGGGCCAATGTTTTGGGGGGTGTTAAAAATGTAGGGAATTAGAGAGCGTTATTTTGGAAAGAAAATATGGGTATATTTGAAGGAGTAGTTGTTCCATCAATGTTATATGGTTGCAAGGCGTGGGCTATATACAGAGTTGTGCGGAGGAGGGTGGATGTGCTGGAAATGAGATGTTCGAGGACAATATGTGGTGTGAGATAGTTTGATCTAGTAAGCAATGAAAGGGTGAGAGAGATGTGTGGTAATATAAAGAGTGTGGCTTAGAGAGCAGAAGAGGGTGTTTTGAAATGGTTTGGTCATAAGGAGAGAATGAGTGAGGAAAGATTGACTAAGAGGATATATGTGTCAGACATGGAGGAAACGAGGAGAAGCGAGAGACCAAACTGGAGGTGGAAAGATGGAGTGAAAAAGATTATGAGTTATCGGGGTCTGAACATGCAGGAGGGTGAAAGGCGTGTAAGGAAAAAAGTGAATTGGAACGATGCGGTATCCCGGGGTCGACGTGCTGTCATTGGATTGAAACAGGGCGTGTGAAGCGTCTGGGGTAAACCGTGGAACGCTTTGTGGGGCCTGGATGTGGAAAGGGAGCTATGGTGTCGGTGCATTATAAATAACAGCTAGAGAGTGAGTGTGAACGAATGTGCCCTTTGTTTTTTCCTAGCGCTCTTTCGCGCATATGCGGGGGGAGGGGATTGTCATTTCATGTGTGGCGGGGGTGGCGATGGGAATGAATAAAGGCAGACAGTATGATTCATATGTGTATATATATATATATATATATATATATATATATATATATATATATATATATATATATATATATATATATATATATATATATATATATATATATATATATATATATATATATATATATATTTATATATATATATATATATATATATATATATATATATATATATATATATATATATATATATATATATATATATATATATATATATATATATATATATATATATATATATATATATATATATATATATATATATATATATATATATATATATATATATATATATATATATATATATATATATATATATATATATATATATATATATATATATATATATATATATATATATATATATATATATATATACATATATATATATATATATATATCTATATCTATATATATATATATATATATATATATATATATATATATATATATATATATATATATATATATATATATATATATATATATATATATATATGTCTGTGTGTGTATATATATGTAAACGTTAAGTTGTACAGGTATGCATATTTCGCTGTGTGGACGTGTACGTATATGTATGTATATATGGGTGGGTTGGGCCATTTTTTCGTCTGTTACTTTGCGCTATATCGCTATCGCTGGAGACAGCGACAAAACAAAATAAATATAAATGAATAATGATATATGTATATTACATAAATCGTATTGTCACATTAAGCAAAGATCACAATACCCATAATAGAGAAATAAAAGAACCACTCTGGGGGTTCCATATATATATATTTGAATATATTTTAATATATGTTGGGGTGAGAAAGTATCATTAAATTTTAGCGAGAATAAAAAGATTTTCTGGAAGGAGGTAAATAAAGTGCGTAAGACAAGGGAGCAAATGGGAACTTCAGTGAAGGGGGCTAATGGGGAGGTGATAACAAGTAGTGGTGATATGAGAAGGAGATGAAGTGAGTATTTTGAAGGTTTGTTGAATGTGTTTGACGATAGAGTGGCACATATATAGGGTGTTTTGGTTGAGGTGGTGTGCATTAGGGAAAATGATTTGGTAAACAGAGAAGAGATAGTAAAAGGTGTGCATTAGGGAAAATGATTTGGTAAACAGAGAAGAGGTAGTAAAAGCTTTGCAGAAGATAAAAGCCGGCAAGGAAGTAGGTTTGGATGGTATTGCAGTGGAATTTATTAAAAAAGGGGTGACTGTATTGTTGACTGGTTGGTAAGGTTATTTAATGAATGTATGATTCATGGTGAGGTGCCTGAGGATTGGCGGAATGCTTGCATAGTGCCATTGTACAAAGGCAAAGGGGATAAGAGTGAGTGCTCAAATTACAGAGGTTTAAGTTTGTTGAGTATTCCTGGTAAATTATATGGGAGGGTATTCATTGAGAGGGTGAAGGCATGTATAGAGCATCAGATTGGCGAAGAGCAGTGTGGTTTCAGAAGTGGTAGAGGATGTGTGGATCAGGTGTTTGCTTTGAAGAGTGTATGTGAGATATACTTAGAAAAGCAAATGGATTTGTATGTAGCATTTATGGATCTGGAGAAGGCAAATGATAGAGTTGATAAAGATGCTCCGTGGAAGGTACTAAGAATATATGGTGTGGGAGGCAAGTTGTTAGAAGCAGTGAAAAGATTTTATCGAGGATGTAAGGCATGTGTACGTGTAGGAAGAGAGGAAAGTGATTGGTTCTCAATAAATGTAGGTTTGCGGCAAGGGTGTGTGATGTCTCCATGGTTCTTTAATTTGTTCATGGATGGGGTTGTTAGGGAGGTAAATGCAAGAGTTTTGGAAAGAGGGGCAAGTATGAAGTCTGTTGGGGATGAGAGAGCTTGGGAAGTGAGTCATTTGTTGTTCGCTGATGATACAGCGCTGGTGGCTGATTCATGTGAGAAACTGCAGAAGCTGGTGACTGAGTTCGGTAAAGTGTGTGAAAGAAGAAAGTTAAGAGTAAATGTGAATAAGAACAAGGTTATTACGTACAGTAGGGTTGAGGGTCAAGTCAATTGGGAGTTAAGTTTGAATGGAGAAAGACTGGAGGAAGTAAAGTGTTTTAGATATCTGGGAGTGTATCTGGCAGCGGATGGAACCGTGGAAGCGGAAGTGAATCATAGGGTGGGGGTGGGGCCGAAAATCCAGGGAGCCTTGAAGAATGTGTGGAAATCGAGAACATTTCTCGGAAAGCAAAAATGGGTATGTTTGAAGGAATAGTGGTTCCACCAAGGGTTGTATGGTTGCGAGGCGTAGGCTATGGATAGAGCCTTGCGCAGGATTGTGGATGTCCTGGAAATGAGATGTTTGAGGACAATATGTGGTGTGAGGTGGTTTGATCAAATAAGTAATGTAAGGGTAAGAGAGATGTGTGGAAATAAAAAGATCATGGTTGTGAGAGCAGAAGATGGTGTTTTGAAATGGTTTGGTCACATGGAGAGAATGAGTGAGGAAAGATTGACCAAGTGGATATATGTGTCGGAGGTGGAGGGAACGAGGAGAAGTGGGAGACCAAATTGGAGGTGGAAAGATGGAATGAAAAGATTTTGAGTGATCGGGGCCTGAACATGCAGGAGGGTGAAAGGCGTGCAAAGAATAGAGTGAATTGGATCGATGTGGTTTACCGGGGTCGACGTGCTGTCAATGGATTGAATCAGGGCATATGAAGCGTCAGGGGTAAACCAAGGAAAGTTGTGTGGGGCCTGGATGTGGAAAGGGAGCTGTGGCTTTGGGCATTATTGCATGACAGCTAGAGACTGAGTGTGAACGAAAGTGGCCTTTGTTGTCTTTTCCTAGCGCTACCGCGAACATATGAGGGGGGAGGGGGATGTTATTCCATGTGTCGCGAGGTGGCGATGGGAATGAATAAAGGCAGACAGTGTGAATTGTGTGCATGTGTATATATATATGTGTCTCTGTGTGTATATATATGTGTACCTTGAGATATATGGGTATGTATATTTGCCTGTGTGGACGTGTATGTATATACATGTGTATGGGGGTGGGTTGGGCCATTTCTTTCGTCTGTTTCCTAGCGCTATCTCGCAATCACGGGAGACAGCGAGAAAGCAAAATACTAATAAAAAAAAATTATATATATCTATATATATATATATATATATATGTATATATATATATATATATATATATATATATATATATATATATATATATATATATATATATATATATATATATATATATATATATATATGGAGATAGAGGTGAAAGAATACTTCCCACGCATTGCTCACTTGTCGTAGAAAGCGACTAAAGGGGATGGGAGCGTGGTGCTGGAAACCATCCCCTCCTTGTATATTAACTTTCTAAAAGGGGAAACAGAAGAAGGAATCACGCGAGGAATTTTCATCCTCCTCGAAGGCTGAGACTGGTGTGTCTAAATGTGTGTGGATGTAACCAAGATGAGATAAAAGGAGAGATAGGTATTTTATTCGAGGAAAAGAACCTCTATGTTTTGGCCCTGAGTGAAACGACCTAAAGGGTAAAGGGGAAGTGTGGTTTGGGAATGTTTGGGAGTAAAGTCAGGGGTTAGTGAGAGGACAAGAGCAAGGGAAGGAGAAGCACTGCTCCTGAAACAGGAGTGGTGGGAGTATGTGATAGAGCGCAAGAAAATAAACTGCACATTGATATGGGTAAAACTGAAAGTGGATGAAGAGAGATGGATGATTATTGGTGCATACGCACCTGGGCATGAGAAGAAAGATCATGAGAGGTAAGTGTTTTGGGAGCAGCTGTGTCTGTGTGTTAGAAGTTTTGATGCAGGAGACCGGTTATAGTGATGGATGATTTGAATGTAAAGGTGAGTAATGTGGCAGTTCAAGGAATAATTGGTGTAAATGGGATGTTCAGTGTTGTAAATGAAAATGGTGAAGAGCTTGTAGATTTATGTGCTGAAAAAGGACTGACGATTGGGAATTTCTGGTTTAAAAAGAGAGATATACATTAGTATACGTATGTAAGTTGGAGAGATGGCCTGAGAGCTTTATTTGATTACGTGTTAATTGATAGGCGCGCGAAGGAGAGACTTTTGGATGCAAATGTGCTGAAAGGTGCAACTGGAGGGATGTCTGATCATTATCTTGTGGAGGCGAAAGTGAATATTTGAAGAAGTTTTCAGAAAAGAAGAGAGAATAATGGGGTGAAAAGAGTGGTGAGAGTAAGTGCGCTTGAGAAGGAGACTTTTTTGAGGAAGTACCAGGAGAGAGGTAAGGGGAGTGGGGGAGGGGAGTGGGGGTAAGGGGAGTGGGGGAGGAATTTGATGTATTTAGGGAAGTAGTGATGGCTTGCGCAAAAGATGTTTGTGGTTAGAGAAGCGTGGGAGGTGAGCAGATTTGAAAGGGCAGTGGGTGGTGGGATGAAGAAGTAAGATTTTTAGTGAAAGAGAAGAGAGAGGCATTTCGACGATTTTTGCAAGGAAATAATGCAAATGACTGGGAGATGTATAAAAGAAAGAGGCAGGAGGTCAAGAGAATGGTGTAAGAGATGAAAAAGAGGGCAAATGAGAGTTGGGGTGAGAGAGTATCATAAAATTTAGGGAGAATAAAAAGATGTTTTGAGAGGAGGTAAATAAAGTGCGTAAGACAAGGGAGCAAATGGGAACTTCAGTGAAGGGCGCAAATGGGGAGGTGATAACAAGTAGTGGTGATGTGAGAAGGAGATGGAGTAAGTATTTTGAAGGTTTGTTTAATGTGTTTGATGATAGAGTGGCAGATATAGGGTGTCTTGGTCGGGGTGGTGTGCAAAGTGAGAGGGTTAGGGAAAATGATTTGGTAAACAGAGAAGAGGTAGTAAAAGCTTTGCGGAAGATGAAAGCCGGCAAGGGAGCGGGTTTGGGTGTTATTTCACTGGAATTTATCAAAAAAAGGGGGTGATTGTATTGTTAACTGCTTGGTAAGGTTGTATAAGGTATGTATGACTCATGGTGAGGTGCTTGAGGGTTGTTGGAATGCTTGTATAGTGGTATTGTACAAAGGGAAAGGGGATAAAAGTGAGTGCTCAAATTACGGAGGTATAAGTTTGTTGAGTATTCCTGGTATATTATATGGGAGGGTATTGATTGAGAGGTGTAGGCATGTTCTGAGCTTCAGATTGGGGAAGAGCAGGGTGGTTTCAGAAGTGATAGAGGATATGTGGATCAGGTGTTTGCTTTGAAGAATGTATGTGAGAAATACTTAGAAAAGCAAATGGATTTGTATATAAAATTTATGGATTTGGAAAAGGCATATGATAGAGTTGATAGAGATGCTCTGTGGAAGGTATTAAGAATATAAGGTGTGGGAGGCAAGTTGTTAGAAGCAGTGAAAAGTTTTCATCGAGTATTTAAGGCATATGTTCGTGTAGGAAGAGGGGAAAGTGATTGGTTGTCAGTGAATGTAGGTTTGCGGCAGGGGTGTGTGATGTCTACATGGTTGATTAATTTGTTTATGGTTGTAGTATGCAGTCTGTTGTAAATGAGAGAGCTTGGGAAGTGAGTTAGTTGTTGTTCACTGATGATACATCGCTGTTGGCTGATTGATGTGAAAAAATGCAGAAGCTGGTGACTGAGTTTGGCAAAGTGTGTGAAAAAAGAAAGCTGAGAGTATATATGAATAAGATCAAGGTTATTAGGTACAGGAGCTTTAAGGGACAAGTCAATTATGAGGTATGTTTGAATGGAGAAAAACTGGAGAAAGTGAAGTGTTTTAGATATCTGGGAATGTATTTGGCAGCGGATGGATCCATGGAAGCGGATGTGAATCAAAGGGTGGGGGAGCGGGCGAAAATTCTGGGAACATTGAAGAATATGTGGAAGTCGAGAACATTATATGAGAAAGCAAAAATGGGTATGTCTGAATGAATAGTGGTTCCAACAGTGTTGTATGGTTGCGAGCCGTGGGCTATGGATAGAGTTGTGCGGAGGAAGGTGGATGTGCTGGAAATGAGATGTTTGAGGACAATATGTAGTGTGAGGTGGCTTGATCGAGTAAGTAATACTAGGTTAAGAGAGATGTGTGGTAATAAAAAAGATTGACCAAGAGGATATATGTGTCAGAGGTGGAGGGAACGAGGAGAAGTGGGAGACAAAAATGGAGGTGGAAAGATGGAGTGAAAAAAATTTGAGTGATCGGGGCCTGAACATGCAGGAGGGTGAAAGGCGTGCAAGGAATAGAGTGAATTAGAACGATATGGTATACCGGGGTCGACGTGCTGTCAATTGATTGAACCAGGGCATATGAAGCGTCCAGGGTAGAAAATGGAATGTTCTGTGGGGCCTGGATGTGGAAAGGGAGCTCTGGTTTCGGTGCATTATTACATGACAGCTAGAGCCTGAGTGTGAATCAATGTGGCCTTTGTTGTCTTTTCCTAGCACTACGTCGCACACATGACGAATGAGGGGGTTGTTATTTCACGTGTGGCGGGGTGGCGATCTGAATGAATAAAGGCAGACAGTATGAATTATGTACATGTGTATATATGTATATGTCTGTGTGTGTATGTATATGTATACGTTGAGATGTATAGGTATGTATATTTCCGTGTGTGGACGTGTATGTATATATATGTGTATGTGGGTGGGATCGACCATTCTTTCGTCTGTTTCCTTGCGCTACCTCGCTAACGCGGGAGACACCATTTTATATATATATATATATATATATATATATATATATATATATATATATATATATATATATATATATATATATATATATATATATATATATATATATATATATATATATATATATATGTGTGTATATATATATATATATATATATATATATATATATATATATATATGACTGGTTGGTAAGGTTATTTAATGTATGTATGACTCATGGTGAGGTGCCTGAGGATTGGCGGAATGCGTGCATAGTGCCATTGTACAAAGGCAAAGGGGATAAGAGTGAGTGCTCAAATTACAGAGGTATAAGTTTGTTGAGTATTCCTGGTAAATTATATGGGAGGGTATTGATCGAGAGGGTGAAGGCATGTACAGAGCATCAGATTGGGGAAGAGCAGTGCGGTTTCAGAAGTGGTAGAGGATGTGTGGATCAGGTGTTTGCTTTGAAGAATGTATGTGAGAAATACTTAGAAAAGCAAATGGATTTGTATGTAGCATTTATGGATCTGGAGAAGGCATATGATAGAGTTGATAGAGATGCTCTGTGGAAGGTATTAAGAATATATGGTGTGGGAGGCAAGTTGTTAGAAGCAGTGAAAAGTTTTTATCGAGGATGTAAGGCATGTGTACGTGTAGGAAGAGAGGAAAGTGATTGGTTCTCAGTGAATGTAGGTTTGCGGCAGGGGTGTGTGATGTCTCCATGGTTGTTTAATTTGTTTATGGATGGGGTTGTAAGGGAGGTAAATGCAAGAGTCCTGGAAAGAGGGGCAAGTATGAAGTCTGTTGGGGATGAGAGAGCTTGGGAAGTGAGTCAGTTGTTGTTCGCTGATGATACAGCGCTGGTGGCTGATTCATGTGAGAAACTGCAGAAGCTGGTGACTGAGTTTGGTAAAGTGTGTGGAAGAAGAAAGTTGAGAGTAAATGTGAATAAGAGCAAGGTTATTAGGTACAGTAGGGGTGAGGGTCAAGTCAATTGGGAGGTGAGTTTGAATGGAGAAAAACTGGAGGAAGTGAAGTGTTTTAGATATCTGGGAGTGGATCTGTCAGCGGATGGAACCATGGAAGCGGAAGTGGATCATAGGGTGGGGGAGGGGGCGAAAATTTTGGGAGCCTTGAAAAATGTGTGGAAGTCGAGAACATTATCTCGGAAAGCGAAAATGGGTATGTTTGAGGGAATAGTGGTTCCAACAATGTTGTATGGTTGCGAGGCGTGGGCTATGGATAGAGATGTGCGCAGGAGGATGGATGTGCTGGAAATGAGATGTTTGAGGACAATGTGTGGTGTGAGGTGGTTTGACCGAGTAAGTAACGTAAGGGTAAGAGAGATGTGTGGAAATAAAAAGAGCGTGGTTGAGAGAGCAGAAGAGGGTGTTTTGAAATGGTTTGGGCACATGGAGAGAATGAGTGAGGAGAGATTGACCAAGAGGATATATGTGTCGGAGGTGGAGGGAACGAGGAGAAGAGGGAGACCAAATTGGAGGTGGAAAGATGGAGTGAAAAAGATTTTGTGTGATCGGGGCCTGAACATGCAGGAGGGTGAAAGGAGGGCAAGGAATAGAGTGAATTGGAGTCATGTGGTATACAGGGGTTGACGTGCTGTCAGTGGATTGAATCAAGGCATGTGAAGCGTCTGGGGTAAACCATGGAAAGCTGTGTAGGTATGTATATTTGCGTGTGTGGACGTGTGTATGTACATGTGTATGGGGGGGGGGGTTGGGCCATTTCTTTCGTCTGTTTCCTTGCGCTACCTCGCAAACGCGGGAGACAGCGACAAAGTATAAAAAAAAAAAAAAAAAAAAAAAAAAAAAAAAATATATATATATATATATGTATATATATATATATATATATGTATATATATATATTCTACGACACGCAGGGAATACGTGGGAAGTATTCTTTCTCCCCTATCCCCAGGGATAATATATATATATATATATATATATATATATATATATATATATATATATATATATATATATATATATATATATATATATATATATATATATATATATATATATATATATATATATATATATATATATATATATATATATATATATATATTATCCCTGGGGATAGGGGAGAAAGAATACTTCCCACGTATTCCCTGCGTGTCGTAGAAGGCGACTAAAAGGGGAGGGAGCGGGTGGCTGGAAATCCTCCCCTCTCGTTTTTTTTTTAATTTTCCAAAAGAAGGAACAGAGAAGGGGGCCAGGTGAGGATTTTCCCTCTAAGGCCCAGTCCTCTGTTCTTAACGCTACCTCGCAAATGCGGGAAATGGCGAATCGTATGAAAAAAAAAATATATATATATATTTATATATATATATATATATATATATATATATATATATATATATATATATATATATATATATATCCATTATTTTATTTTGATTTGTTGCTGTCTCCCGCGTTTGCGAGGTAGCCCAAGGGAACAGACGAAAGAAATGGCCCAACATACCCCCATACACATGTATATACATACACGTCCACCAACGCAAATATACATACCTATACATCTCAATGTACACATATATATATACACACACAGACACATACATATATACCAATGCACACAATTCACACTGTCTGCCTTTATTCATTCCTATCGCCACCTCGCCACACATGGAATACCATCCCCCTCCCCCATCATGTGTGCGAGGTAGCGTTAGGAAAAGACAACAAAGGCCCCATTCGTTCGAACTCAGTCTCTACCTATCATGCAATAATGCCCGAAACCACAGCTCCCTTTCCATATCCAGGCCCCACACACCTCTCCATGGTTTACCCCAGACGCTTCACATGCCCTGATTCAATCCAATGACTGCACGTCAACCCTGGTATACCACATCGATCCAATTCACTCTATTCCTTGCACGCCTTTCACCCTCCTGCATGTTCAGGCCCCGATCACTCAAAATCTTTTTCACTCCATCTTTCCACCTCCAATTTGGTCTCCCACTTCTCCTCGTTCCCTCCACTTCCGATACATATATCCTTTTGGTCAATCTTTCCTCACTCATTCTCTCCATGTGCCCTAACCATTTCAAAAGACCCTCTTCTTCTCTCTCAACCACGCTCTTTTTATTTCCACACATCTCTCTTACCCTTATATTACTTACTCGATCAAACCACCTCACACCACACATTGTCCTCAAACATCTCATTTCCAACACATGCACCCTCCTGCGCACAACTCTATCCATAGTCCACGCCTTGCAACCATACAAAATTGTTGGAACCACTATTCCTTCAAACATACCTATTTTTGCTTTACGAGACAATGTTCTCGACTTCCACACATTCTATGATTCACTTCCCCCACCCTATGATTCACTTCCGCTTGCATGGTTCCATCCGCTACCAGATACACTCGCAGATATCTAAAACACTTTACTTCCTCCAGTTTTTCTCCATTCAAACCAACCTCCCAATTGACTTGACCCTCAACCCTACTGTACCTAATAACCTTGCTCTTATTAACATTTCTTCTTTCACACACTTTACCAAACTCAGTCACCAGCTTCTGCAGTTTCTCATATGAACCAGCCACCAGCGCTGTATCATCAGCGAACAACAACTGACTCACTTCCCAAGCTCTCTCATCCACAACCGACTTCATACTTGCCCCTCTTTCCAAAACTCTTGCATTCACCTTCCTAACAACTCCTTCGATAAACAAATTAAACAACC
Source organism: Panulirus ornatus (assembly GCF_036320965.1). Classification (NCBI taxonomy): domain Eukaryota; kingdom Metazoa; phylum Arthropoda; class Malacostraca; order Decapoda; family Palinuridae; genus Panulirus; species Panulirus ornatus. The sequence goes on from NC_092226.1 coordinate 58,525,569, forward strand.
ATGGAGACATCACACACCCCTGCCGTTAACCTACATTCACTGAGAACCGATTACTTTCCTCTCTTCCTACACGTACACACTCCTTACATCCTCGATAAAAACTTTTCACTGCTTCTAACATCTTGCCTCCCACACCATATATTCTTAATACCTTCCACAGAGCATCTCTATCAACTCTATCATATGCCTTCTCCAGATCTATAAATGCTACATACAAATCCATTTGCTTTTCTAAGTATTTCTCACATACATTCTTCAAAGCAAACACCTGATGCACACATCCTCTACCACTTCTGAAACCACACTGCTCTTCTCCATTCTGATGCTCTGTACATGCCTTCACCCTCTTAATCAATACCCTCCCATATAATTTACCAGGAATACTCAACAAACTTATACCTCTGTAACCTGAGTACTCACTCTTATCCCCTTTGCCTTTGTACAATGGCACTATGCACCCATTCCGCCAATCCTCAGGCACCTCACCATGAGTCATACATACATTAAATAACCTTACCAACCAGTCAACAATACAGTCACCCCCTTTTTTAATAGATTCCACTGCAATACCATCCAAACCTGCTGCCTTGCCGGCTTTCATCTTCCGCAAAGCTTTCACTACCTCCTCTCTGTTTACCAAATCATTTTTCCTAACCCTCTCACTTTGCACACCACCTCGACCAAGACACCCTATATCTGCCACTCTATCATCAAACACATTCAACAAACCTTCAAAATACTCACTCCATCTCCTTCTCACATCACCACTACTTGTTATCACCTCCCCATTTGCGCCCTTCACTGAAGTTCCCATTTGCTCCCCCGTCTTACGCACTTTATTTACCTCCTTCCAGAACATCTTTTTATTCTCCCTAAAATCTAATGATACTCTCTCACCCCAACTCTCATTTGCCCTCTTTTTCACCTCTTGCACCTTTCTCTTGACTTCCTGTCTCTTTCTTTTATACATATCCCACTCATTTGCATTTTTTTCTACAAAAATCGTCCAAATGCCTCTCTCTTCTCTTTCACTAATAGTCTTACTTCTTCATCTTACCACTCACTACCCTTTCTAATCAACCCACCTCCCACGCTTCTCATGCCACAAGCATCTTTTGCGCAATCTATCACTGATTCCCTAAATACATCCCATTCCTCCCCCACTCCCCTTACTTCCATTGTTCTCACCTTTTTCCATTCTGTACTCAATCTCTCCTGGTACTTCCTCACACAAGCCTCTTTCACAAGCTCACTTACTCTCACCAACCTCTTCACCCCAACATTCCCTCTTCTGAAAACCCATACAAATCTTCACCTTAGACTCCACAAGATAATAATCAGACATCCCTCCAGTTGCACCTCTCAGCACATTAACATCCAAAAGTCTCTCTTTCGCGCGCCTGTCAATTAACACGTAATCCAATAACGCTCTCTGGCCATCTCTCCTACTTACATAAGTATACTTATGTATATCTCGCTTTTTAAACCAGGTATTCCCAATCATCAGTCCTTTTTCAGCAAATAAATCTACAAGCTCTTCACCATTTCCATTTACAACACTGAACACCCCATGTATACCAATTATTCCCTCAACTGCAACATTACTCACCTTTGCATTCAAATCATCCATCACTATAACCCGGTCTTGTGCATCAAAACCACTAACACACTCATTCAGCTGCTCCCAAAACACTTGCCTCTCATGATCTTTCTTCTCATGCCCAGGTGCATATGCACCAATAATCACCCATCTCTCTCCATCAACTTTCAGTTTTACCTATATCAATCGAGAATTTCTTTCTTACATTCTATCACATACTCCCACAACTCCTGGTTCAGGAGTACTGCTACTCCTTCCCTTGCTCTTGTCCTCTCACCAACCCCTGACTTTACTCCCAAGACATTCCTAAACTACTCTTCCCCTTTACTCTTGAGCTTCGTTTCACTCAGAGCCAAAACATCTAGGTTCATTTCCTCAAACATACTACCTATCTCTCCTTTTTTCACATCTTGGTTACATCCACACACATTTAGACACCCCAGTCTGAGTCTACGAGGAGGATGAGCACTCCCCGCGTGACTCCTTCTGTTTCCCATTTTTTAGAAAGTAAAAAATACAAGGAGGGGAGAATTTCCGGCCCCCCGCTCCCGTCCCCTCTAGTCGCCTTCAACGACACGTGAGGAATACATGGGAAGTATTCTTTCACCCCTATCCCCAGGGATAATATGTATATAATACACAAACATATACACATATATACACACATACACACATATACACACATACATATATATATATATATATATATATATATATATATATATATATATATATATATATATATATATATATATATATATATATATATATATATATATATATATATATACACATGAGAAAATGTAAGAAATAATTTAGAAAACTGAAACTTTTAGCTTGAAATGAAATGAAAAAAAATAAATGTCACATAATGGTTCAACCTCTGGCTATGGAAAAGGGAAATATATAATTTATTTACAGAAATGTCAATAGTAGTTTTCATCAATTTAACCACTGTATCATACTGCCTGGTCCACTTCTCTTATCATGAAATATTGGCTTATGATGTTTCTCAATTGTCTTCATTGCACAAAGTACAACCATATCTTGAATACATGAGTGTAGGTAGTTGGTCATCCGCCATAATAAAGCCTTGACAGACCAAAAGTTTATCTGGACCTCAACTTTTCAAGTACATTCATGGAAAACACCTTTTGGTTTCCATCTCTATCACTTTGAAAAATGCTTCCTTTGTTCACATTTCAGTGAAAGAATAAGCTTCAATGTCTAAGCTACATTCTTTTCCAATTTCACTATTTTCTTGTCAGAGCACCATATATATATATATATATATATATATATATATATATATATATATATATATATATAGTTGCTTTTGGACAATCACATGTTTACCAAATGGCGTCCTAGCTTCGTCCCTTCCATGTATATCGACTGACTGTTATATGTCTCTCTTGTGCTCCTCTGATGATGTGATTATTACATGAATATATATATATATATATATATATATATATATATATATATATATATATATATATATATATATATTTTTTTTTTTATTTTTTTATACTTTGTCGCTGTCTCCCGCGTTTGCGAGGTAGCGCAAGGAAACAGACGAAAGAAATGGCCCAACCCCCCCCCATACACATGTACATACACACGTCCACACACGCAAATATACATACCTACACAGCTTTCCATGGTTTACCCCGGACGCTTCACATGCCTTGATTCAATCCACTGACAGCACGTCAACCCCTGTATACCACATCGCTCCAATTCACTCTATTTCTTGCCCTCCTTTCACCCTCCTGCATGTTCAAGCCCCGATCACACAAAATCCTTTTCACTCCATCTTTCCACCTCCAATTTGGTCTCCCTCTTCTCCTCGTTCCCTCCACCTCCGACACATATATCCTCTTGGTCAATCTTTCCTCACTCATTCTCTCCATGTGCCCAAACCATTTCAAAACACCCTCTTCTGCTCTCTCAACCACGCTCTTTTTATTTCCACACATCTCTCTTACCCTTACGTTACTTACTCGATCAAACCACCTCACACCACACATTGTCCTCAAACATCTCATTTCCAGCACATCCATCCTCCTGCGCACAACTCTATCCATAGCCCACGCCTCGCAACCATACAACATTGTTGGAACCACTATTCCTTCAAACATACCCATTTTTGCTTTCCGGGATAATGTTCTCGACTTCCACACATTTTTCAAGGCTCCCAAAATTTTCGCCCCCTCCCCCACCCTATGATCCACTTCCGCTTCCATGGTTCCATCCGCTGACAGATCCACTCCCAGATATCTAAAACACTTCACTTCCTCCAGTTTTTCTCCATTCAAACTCACCTCCCAATTGACTTGACCCTCAACCCTACTGTACCTAATAACCTTGCTCTTATTCACATTTACTCTTAACTTTCTTCTTCCACACACTTTACCAAACTCCGTCACCAGGTTCTGCAGTTTCTCACATGAATCCGCCACCAGCGCTGTATCATCAGCGAACAACAACTGACTCACTTCCCAAGCTCTCTCATCCCCAACAGACTTCATACTTGCCCCTCTTTCCAAAACTCTTGCATTTACCTCCCTAACAACCCCATCCATAAACAAATTAAACAACCATGGAGACATCACACACCCCTGCCGCAAACCTACATTCACTGAGAACCAATCACTTTCCTCTCTTCCTACACGTACACATGCCTTACATCCTCGATAAAAACTTTTCACTGCTTCTAACAACTTGCCTCCCACACCATATATTCTTAATACCTTCCACAGAGCATCTCTATCAACTCTATCATATGCCTTCTCCAGATCCAGATCCAGATATAGGGTGTTTGGGTCGAGGTGGTGTGCAAAGTGAGAGGGTTAGGGAAAATGATTTGGTAAACAGAGAAGAGGTAGTAAAAGCTTTGCGGAAGATGAAAGCCGGCAAGGCAGCAGGTTTGGATGGTATTGCAGTAGAATTTATTAAAAAAGGGGGTGACTGTATTGTTGACTGGTTGGTAAGGTTATTTAATGTATGTATGACTCATGGTGAGGTGCCTGCGGATTGGCGGAATGCGTGCATAGTGCCATTGTACAAAGGCAAAGGGGATAAGAGTGAGTGCTCAAATTACAGAGGTATAAGTTTGTTGAGTATTCCTGGTAAATTATATGGGAGGGTATTGATTGAGAGGGTGAAGGCATGTACAGAGCATCAGATTGGGGAAGAGCAGTGTGGTTTCAGAAGTGGTAGAGGATGTGTGGATCAGGTGTTTGCTTTGAAGAATGTATGTGAGAAATACTTAGAAAAGCAAATGGATTTGTATGTAGCATTTATGGATCTGGAGAAGGCATATATATATATATATATATATATATATATATATATATATATATATATATATATATACATCTTCCTCTAGGAGTCCTTTCAGTCTTTATGAGGTTCTAAAGCACTCATGAGGATAGCCTCGTTCCCCGTGATCACAGGTCATAAAGCGTGTTGATGTATGTGCTCGTATGTGCATAGACTTTCGAGCAATGACTAATCAGTCTTAGGATCTTTTTTTATGATAGTTTTATAGTGGACATGTAGAGGTCTTGGGATATGCTGTTGATGTTTTTGATGTTGAAGTGATTGGTGATGTCTAAATCTTAAGCCGGACCATATGACTTTGATTTCTGATGGGCGTATATGTGACTGGTTAGAGATTATGAGTGTGTGGAGATCGGTTGCATAGTGTTTTGCAGATTATTGCAGTGTGTGTTTTACCAGTGTGATATCTCTTTTGCGTGATACGATCAGTAGATAGAGGTTAGTGAAGTGTGTGGCGTCGGTAAGTTTTTCATTTATTGCCAAAGTTGATTATGGAGTGATTTATGTGAGAGAGATCTAGTGCTCTCACATGGAACGAAGTACCCAACAGGACTGTATTAGAAGTATCTTTACATTATTTTGACGGTGTTGTGTGTTTGTGGCTACAAGGCAACCAGCTGTTATTCTGAGTGTGGTATTCCTTTTTATGTAACTTTATCATTTTTGCTTTTAAAGATCACGCAGGCGAGGTATAGATGAAAAAGGAGCATATGTTTTGATTTTTTTAGAGATGTTAAGCGATTCTTTTTCTTGTCCAGATCTTGAAAAGGGCTTACGTTATTTCTTTCTATAAGGAGACTGGGCACAGGAGTTGAGCTACAAATTGGTCTCACTGACGAGTATGGTGTGTATAGTTCTGGAAAAGATGACACTGATCAATAGTCAAAACGTTTCGGAAATGGAAGTTGCTACTCTTTACTAATTCTGGAGCTCTAGCTTTGAATATACGAGGTATGTCCAGTATGTACAGTTTGCTCAGGTTTTGATGTTGTGCAGCTTTGAGGCAAGATCAGGCGTCCCTGAGCTCGGGAAATAGATGATACAATCAGGTTCTGCATCACTTACTTTTTTTATCATCTCCTTCCTGGTATTCGCAAAGTTACCACGTGTCGTACTCATTTCCAAAATTCTGCTTTTCCTACTCTGATTTTTCCAGTCCCATCGTGCTCTTGTTTTGCAGTTGTTGTTTCGTGCCATTGTCTGTATTCGAGCTAGAGCTGGCTTAAATATTGTAATCAGAGTTCAAGCCAAATTCATTTTTGCAAATAACACGATACATTAATTGCTTTTTTTTTCTGTCATTCCTCTGAAATGTACTTTCCCAGTTGTGCGAAGGATCACGTTTGACTGTTGAGTAAATTCTTGACCGAACATCAACAAGGACGCCTTGCAAGTGCGCGGACAGTGCAGATAGCTTTTGTCATGTTTGTCGCGAAGTGACTAGCACGCAGAAGCGTGCCATAGCGCCAATCATCAGGAAAACCTATAATCTGAACCTTGGCTTGAAGGCTGGGGACCAGGACAAGGTTGGGCAGCAAAAGGCGATCGATGCCTTTTGCCCTGCCCTTGGTGTGGAATGAGCCGACAGATCACGTTAGTGACTGTTAGTTCTACATGTTGCCTTTAGTCTGGTAAGGTATTTCCAAGAAGAAAAAGTGGACTTTAAGCTATGCGCCCGGTACTTCCCGTTCTGGGACGCCCACGTTCATTTACCTGGGATCGGAGGACCAACAGGATGACGAGATTGGTGAAATATGTGAGTCATCAACATCAAGAGATCCTGATTTCACACCTAACATGACGTCTGTTGAACCACTCAGGATCACTCAGAATGAATTAAGACACTTCATCAGAGATCTGGAACTGTGGAAGAGTAAGGCAGAACTGCTAAGCTCGAAGCTGCAACAGTGGAATCTCTTCGATGAAAATGTGAAAGTGTCTATGTTTCATGTCGCCAAAAAGACTTTGCTCCAGCCTTTAAGGTGAAAGACAGCCACGTCGCATGCAATGACAAAGATCTGATAGCAGTCCTTAGTTTAATCATTACTCTGATGAGTGGGAACTGTTCACAGACTCGTCGGAGTTGTGTCTAAAAGCTGTTTCGCTAAATGATGGCAACTTGTTGCCGTCAATTCTATCTGGTCATGCAGTCTATATGAAGGAATCATATGATAGGATGAAGGATCTTTTGAACTGTATAAGATTACAAGAAGTGCTAGTGGCAGGTCAGTGAACACTTCAGGAGTCTTCCTTTTCTTGCCTGGACTGCAGCAGGGCTACACGAAATTTTGCTGTTTCTTGCGTCAATGGTACAGTGGAGCAAAGACCTCCTTGATCTTCCCGACAGTCGCCTGAACCAGGAACAAAGTACGAACGGCACCAACCGCTGGCAGAATCTAAGATTTTGCTACCGCCTCTGCACACCAGACTAAGTCTCATGAAGAGCTTCGTTAAGGCTAAGGATTGTAATAGGCCAGCGTTAAGGTACCACAGTAGGACATTCCCAAGCCTCAGTGAGGTAGAAATCAAGGATGGTGTTTTCCTCGGTCCACAGTTGTGGCGAGTAGACAGCGTGGAATGCTTTCCAGCTGGTTGCAGCCAACTTACTAAGAAAAATCAAGGCAGGCAACTAAGAGAAACTTGTGGAAAGTCAATTGTCATCCTATCAGCAAATGGGCTCCAGTATGTCTCAAAAGATAGATTTTCTCCTTTCTCACCAAGATTTTTTCCGACTAACCGCGACGCAGCGAGCTACGAGCTTGACTTACTTTTGCATCAAGACATCTGGACGATAAAGAAACGTAATAGGGCAAATGGTGTGAAATATGGGGGAAACTTCGATGGAATTAAGATTATATTAGTGGAAACGAAAAAAAAAGAACACATGTCAAAGGAGCATTCTCTAAATGAGTCAAAGTGACCAGCGGAATACAATATGGATCTTTCCTAGGACCACAAGTTTCCTATAAGGTGTGAAATTCTACCTGAACTAAGGTTGGTCTGATACTTAACTGATGAGATTCAACCCGAGCAAACATAAAGTAGTGATGATGGTACAAGATGAAAGACGGGTGAATAAAAATAATGTCATTGCTTTACCCAATGATTCTTGTTTTTCTGGACATTTAGGAATAAGGAAGATTATAAGTAGACTATTGACGCATTTCTATTGGCCTGGTATTAAGAAAATCGACTATGATTGAAGGTATTCATCATTACTGCCTGCATATTTGGCCATTCAAATAACAGACATCTGTTTCTTATGTGTATCATGTTATACATGAAATCAGACGCACTGTGGACCGGTAGGTTGTCAAGTCACGATAATGAAACTTTCAGACTCGTGCGCCGCGATTGTAGTGTTATTGCCGACGGAAGGCAACCTATCAGAGCAAGGTATGTTGGTTCATAGATGGTAGAAAAGAAAGCAGAAGATTTGAATTACTTTGTAAACACACCAGTTAGGCGTAAGAATCGGCTATGTCATGTTAATTCAGTGAAGTCTTATGTGTGAAAAGTGGAATTTGAAAGGAAAGATAGCAAGGGAAGAAGTGAGCTGTAGATATGCAAAGGTTGATGATGAAAAGCTTGATGGTCCAGATGATGTTAAGCTGAGTAGGTGTCAAGATATGATCTTGAAAAAAAATCCTAGATGGTAAGTTAAAGAGTAAACTTGAACATTTGGACACTGCACGAAGACATGAAGTTGTGGACATCATAAATGAATACAGGTCATCATTTTCTGATGCTCCCAGAAGAGCGAGTGTTATGATTCATGATCTAGTGGTAGAAAATGTTTCTCCAGTCTAACAATATCCTTACCGAGTGAGTCCAAAGAAAATGGAAATAACGAAAAAGGAAGTAGAACACGTGCTCGAGCAGGACTTGATTGAACCAAATCTCACGCCTTGGAGCTCACCATGTGTGTTAGTTCATAAACCAGCCGGTTCATACAGACTCTGTACAAATTATTGGAATGTCAACAATGCAATCAAATCTTATTCATATCCTGTTTTTAGAGTCAAGGACTTCATTGACCAAGTGGGAGACGAGAGGTTAGTGAGTAAGTTCGATTTGTTGAAAGGATATTGGCAGGTAGGTTGACTGAGAGAGCGAGAGCTATCTCAGTATTTGTGTCTATGAATGGGTTATACCAACATAAAGTGTTGCCGATTGGCATGAAGAAAAGTAGAAGTTGATTTCAGAGGTTAGTACATGAAGTGTTGTGTGGTGTTGAGAATTGTATATTGATGATATTTTGTTGTATGAAAGTGTTTGGAAAGTTAGACAAGGCAAATCTGATTGTAAATCTAAGTAAAAGTATTTGTGAAGGTTCATGCTGTGTATTTAGGTTATACTGTGGGACAAGAAGCACGACCTGTTAAGTTGAAAGCGTAATAACATTTCCTTTTCCTTTAAAAAGAAAAGAGTTGTTGAGATTCATCAGAATAAGTGGTTTTGCAAAAATAGTCCAATGTTGCATTACCATTACCGAAGTTGTTGTCAAATAAGGTGAAATATTTGTGGGATGACAAGTATAATGATGGTTTTGCTAAGATAAAACAAAGGTTAATTAGTGATCAAGTTTTATGTACACCAGATTATGAAAAACCATTTAAGATGTATGTAAACGATAGTGGTGCCGGTGTTGGGGAGTGGTAATGTTATTTTTCTAAAAGGTTTCTTCCTTACCAGAGGAATTATAGTGCTAATTGAAAAGGAAATTTTAGGTTTGATTTTGAGTTTGTAAAATTTTGATCGTTCATTTAAGAGGGTTCGGAAACCCCATTTTAGTTTTTTTTTTCGGATTATATTCCACTAGTGTTTTCCTACAATATGGAGAATGCGAATCAGCCGTTAATCAGTTGGAGACTTAGGTCATAAGATCATGATTTAGTTATCCACATAATATTGTCGGTGATGCATTATCCCGCATCCCCACTTGTCATGCATGAGTCAACCTTAGACATGACTGATGGCATTTTGAGGAGTGTGTGTGTGTGTGTGATGGGTGTGGTGTATTTTCATTCATTTTTTTTCTTTTATCTTCAAAAGACATATCATTTGTGTTGTGTAGCATCCCTTGCTATGCACTACGTTTTCTCTTGTATATTTCGGAATGATGTAAATCCTCTACTCTTTTATTGTCATTGACATTATCTTTCTTATATAGATTATTACTGAAGTATTATGAAAATTATAGATAGATATCACATCTCTAAATCAAGTATTCTCTGTTATGTTAACACAATAGTTTTGGGAGCTGAAGCTAAATTGGTGAAACGTAGACTCTCTCTCTCTCTCTCTCTCTCTCTCTCTCTCTCTCTCTCTCTCTCTCTCTCTCTCTCTCTCTCTCTCTCTCTCTCTCTCTCTCCTTGCTGCTTGCTAGACGTGCGCACAAGTTGTATTTGCCCTTACTATTATTTGTTCTTTGTCCTTGATTAATGATTACATCGAAGGACAAAAGTATAGACATTATTTATAGAAGGAAAGAGAGCAGTATTATTATGTAGAAGCAATCTTCAGGTTTAATTACAATAAATGCTTCGGTGGCTAGTCATGATTGGATCATAGTTTGTATTTTTTGTTATTGCTTGCAATATATTGTTTGCTGGTTGCATCAAGTGTATTAGTGATCCTGACCTAGCTATTCAATGACATGTGGTGAGTATAGATTTGAATTTGTTGTTAGTAATGCTACTCTCGTCTTTTACACAGAGGTAGGGGCGTCTACATAGCCTAGATTATTAACAAAAGCAATTATATCAGGACATATGTCTGGGCTAACGTTTTAAGGGTTTGAGACTCACCGTAGTTGAAGGTGGTTGTGATGGTAACATTAGGTGAGAAAGAATACTTCCCACGTATTCCATGCGCGTCGGAGAAGGTGACTAAAAAAGGAGGGAGCGGGGGCCTGGAAATCCTCCCCTCCCGATTTTGATTTTGCAAAAGAAGGAACAGAGAAGAGGGCCAAGTGAGGACATTCCTTCTAAGACTCAGTCCTCTGATGCTTCGTGGAGACAATCCACCTCATCCGGTGCCAGTGCTTAACAAAGTTATTCAAATCCCAACATCACACTTGATTGCCCCCCCTCCCCGGTCCAACATCACCCTGTATAGTCCAAGAGTGATTAAGAAGGTTACTCGGTGGGGGTTGACCTGTGTAGCTGGATGTCTTGAACAACTTTTCTTATGATTTAGTGTTTTGTCAAGTCTCTCATGATGATTTGGTTAAGGGTAGGATGGGCTTTAAAGTTGCCTGGGGACAAATCAATTTTCTTAGTATCAGCAATTAAGACAGATTCAATGGCGATGCGTGTGGTATTCATACAATTTTACCTTACGAGCATTCCGGCATTCCTCACTCTCCTCACCACCTTACCTTTAGCCATGAATGAGATGAAAATTCTATATAACCAAGTATTAACGCTGTCACCTTGTTGTGAAAAATCTAGCTGCAATCCCATCTACACTTCAACTTACTCTAGATTTTCACCATCTTTTCCTTATTTCACCAACCATCTGTTTGAAGTCTTTCGCTCCATGAAAATCCACGTTCCAACCACCTCAAGTCTGTTACTCTGTCGCTAACACAATCAACAGTCCCTCAAAAGATTCACTTCGTGTCTTCTTTACATCTTCTTTGCCTGTTACCACCTTTTCATCCTCTTCCTTCACTGTCGTTTCTCATACTATAACTTCTTACCAAAATATTTTCCTAATCTTCCTGAAGTTTACTGATAATCTCCCACCCCAACGCTCATTTGCCCTCTTTTCCAGTCCCTGCACATTCCCCTTGACTTGCTGCCGTTTTCTCCTGTACATATTCCAATAACTCACTTTTCTTACCTGACAATATCACACATATACCCCTCTTTTCTTTTTCACGAGCAACTTAATGTACGCATCCCACCACTTATTCCCCAGTCTAAAACGTTCGCACCCTACCTTCCTCATGAAACACATCCGCATTTATAAGCAATGCCTCACTACATACCTTCCATTCCTTACCCACTTCCATAGTTCGTTTACTCTAACCTTCAACGAATCTTCATTGAATCTCTTGTGTCGTCTCCGCACTCAAGCCTCTTCTCAAAGCTCACCCACTTTGTCTTCAAAAAGTCACTACAAAGTTTCACACACGTCTCCATCAAGAAGTGATCAGACATTTCACTAGCTGCTCCCTTCATCACATTTACATTAGAGTCTCTTTCCTATCAACAAATAGATAATCCAGAAATTAGTTCAACTACAATCACTCGCGTATACTTATAAATGTCCCTTTTTTCAACTAGATATTCCAAAACTCCTGAAAGTATTTAACACTTTTAGACAAATTAGACGCTCCATATTCTCAATCATACTCTGTACTAACATATCACTCACACTTGCAGTTAAATCAACCAATATTGATACTCAATTCTCTGCTTTAAAATCAATGAAGCTTGGGTGTTCCCAGGATTCGCCTGTGATAAGTTAAATCACAAAGTAAAAATTACCTGCTTTAAGATTGCATGATCGTCAGTGGACGGGAGTAGAGCCTCATCGAGGGTTTGTCCGCCTCAAAAGTACCCATCTTTACCTAATCCCGCTTACAGCTCAGCCTCGAGCCGATAGGAGCCTCGTAAGAAAGACCCTATCACTATAAAAAGAACTCCCAGTTTACGTCAGGTATCCATTTATTGACCAGCCCCAAAGAATGTGGATGTAGCTGGGTTTTCCGTGAGCCGGCTACCCTGTCCAGAAGTTGAAAACAAGCCCTAATGATTCACTGATAACGGTGCTAAGCAGTTCGTTATGGAAGCTGCATTAATCAAATTTTTAGAAGTACTATCTAGAGTAACATCAGGAAGAGACGACCCAAGAATGAGGCGCAGCGATGAAACGACTGTACCAAAATAGAGTCAAGGGTAATTAGGAGAGCACTGTGGCTATGCTCAGTTTGCGCTTACCACTCCTCGCCACCAGTAGTTTGATCTGGAGACGTCTGACTTCCCTCGGCTAATACTCCCAAATGCAATCTGCTGATGATCAAGGTGCCTTTGGAAAGCGGCTCGACGCACTAACTGTCAAACAGATCGCGATTGACGGTGAGGTCCCAGGGGTACTTGCTGAACATCTACGAGACAAGTTGGAGGGAAGCTGGGCGTGAACTCTGATGAGGAGTGGCTTTTCATTGCGATACATGCCCATACCAGCAGGGCGTGAACTCTGATGAGGAGTGGCTTTTCATTGCGACACATGCCCATACCAGCATCGTGGACGTAGCAGAAAGATTTCTTACACGAAAGGAACGACGACATTTAACCATGTCACAGCTAACAGAGGTATAAAACGACGTATGGGGAGAATGACCTTTGCCAGCCTGATCAAAGTCAAAATGAAGAAGCTTAACCTAAATACTAAAAGCTTTCACAGAGTATCATCTCTGTGATGGAGTAGTCCACCAGGTTGGACGCAGTACTGACGCTAACGTTCCGTTATTTCTTTATTCCAAATGGAACAGTTCACCAGACGATCTTTGTGGACTGCTCAAACTTCTGGTACAGCAGAAGGATCATCACTGGAAGACCTTTAAAGTGCTGCCAGGCCCTTTACTCCCTGTTGTTTAATATGATGGTTACGCGAAAGGAAGAAAAGGTTGGAAAGAGAAAAGGAATCTGAAATGGAAGAAACTCTCTCTCTCTCTCTCTCTCTCTCTCTCTCTCTCTCTCTCTCTCTCTCTCTCTCTCTCTCTCTCTCTCTCTGTTCTTTGAGTTGAGAGCTACGCGCTTGCCCTGCCATTTTCGTTAAATCTAGTCGTAGTTGTCATAGTTCGGTAGGTATTCCTCTCTCTCTCTCTCTCTCTCTCTCTCTCTCTCTCTCTCTCTCTCTCTCTCTCTCTCTCTCTCTCTCTCTCTCTCTCTCTCTCTCTCTCGACTTAAAGCTTGAGAAACAATTGTCCCCAGGGATATATGTATATATATTTTGTTCATACATATTCGCCATTTCCGCGTTAGTGAGGTAGCGTTAAAAGCAGAGGACTGAGCATTAGAGGGAATATCCTCACTTGGCCCCCTTTCTGTTCCTTTCTTTTTTTTCTTTTTGAAAAGTGAAAAAAACAGAAAAAAAAAAATGGGAGGAGAGGATCTCCAGCCCCCCGTTCCTTCCCATAATAGTCGCCTTTTACGACATTCAGGGAATACGTAGGAGGTATTCTTTCTCTCCTATCCCCAAGGCAGATTAGAAAACGTAGTTAGTGGTGGGATGAAAAAGCAGAGTTGTTAATGATACAAAAAAGAGGCGTTTGGATGATACTTGCAAAGAAGGAGTATAAATGAATTGGAGATGTATACAGGAAAGCGGCAGAAAGTCAAGAGAAAGGTGCAAGGGTTAAAAAAGAGGGCAAATGAGAGTTGGGGTGAGACAGTACTATTAAAGTTTAAGGAGAGAGAAAAAAAAGAAGTTTTGGAAGGAGATACATAACGTGTGTAAGACAAGAGAACAAACGGGAACATCGGTGAAGGGAGTAGGTCGGGAAGTAATAACAGGTAGTGATGAAGTGAGTACATGGAGTATTTTGAAGGTTTGTTGAATTTGTTTGATGACAGAGTGGCAGTTATAGGGTGTTTTGGTCGGGGTGGTGTACGAAGAAAAAAGGTTATGAAGAATGGTTTGGTTAGGAGAGAAGAGGTAGTGAAACTTTCCGGAAGATGAAATCCGGCAAGACGGCGGGTTTGGATGGCATTCCGGTAGAATTTATTATGAGACTGGGTAAATGTGTTGTTGATTGGTTTGAAAAAATTTTCAGTGAATATTCGAATCACGGTGAAATGCCTGAGGATTGGCGAAATGCATGCATAATGCCACTGTGTAAAGGTAAAAGGGGTAAAGGTGAATGTTCGAACTACAAAGGCATGAGGTTGTTAAGTATCTATGGGAAATTATATGGGAGGGTATTGATTGAGAGAGTGAAGGAATGTACAGAGTATCACATTGAGGAAGAGCAATGTGGTTTCAAAAGTGATAGAGGATGTGTGGATAAGGTGCTTTCTTTGAAGAATTTGTTTGATAGATAATTAGAAAAACAAATGGATTTGTTTGTAGAACTTTTGGATCTGGAGAAGGTATATGATAGGGATGATAGAGATGCTTTGTGGAAGGTTTTAAAAGTAAATGGTCTGGAAGATAAGTTTCTAGAAGCAGTGAAATTTTGTTTCCAAGGATGCAAGTAATATGTAAAAGTAAGAAGAGAGGAAAGCGATTAGTTCCCATATATATATATATATATATATATATATATATATATATATATATATATATATATATATATATATATATATATATATATATATATATATATATATATATATATATATATATATATATATAAAGGTAGGTAGCTCAAGGAAAGAGACGAAAGAATGGCACAAACCACCCACATACACATGTATATACATACACGTCCACACACGCAGATATACATACACAGACAGACATATACATATATACACATGTACATAACTCATACTGTCTGCCTTTATTCATTTCCATCGCCACCCCGTCTCACATGAAATAACAACCCCCTCCCCCCTCATGTGTGCAAGTTATCGCTAGGAAAAGACAACAAAAGCCACATTCGTTCACATTTAGTCTCTAGCTGCCATGTAATAATAAACCGAAACCACAGCTCCTTTTCCTCATTCAGGCCCCACAGAACGTTCCGTGGTTTACCCCAGACGATTCACATTCCCTGGTTCAATCCATTGACAGCACGTCGACCCCAGTATAACACATCGTTCCAATTCACTCTATTCCTTGTACGCCTTTCACCCTCCTGCATGTTCAGGCTCCGATCACTCAAAATCTTTTTTACTCCATCTTTCCACCTCCAATATGGTCTCCCACTTCTCCTCGTTCCCTCCACCTCTGACACATATTTCCTCTTGGTCAATCTTTCCTCACTCATTCTCTCCATGTGACCAAACCATTTCAAAACATCCTCTTCTGCGCTTTCAACAACACTCTTTTTAATTACCACACATCTCTCTTACCCTTACATTACTTACTCGATCAAACCACCTCACACCACATATTGTCCTCAAACATCTCATTTCCAGCACATCCACTCTCCTTCGCACAACTCTATCCATACCCCACGCTTCGCAACCATATAACATTGTTGGAATCATTATTCCTTCAAACATAGCCATTTTTGCTTTTCGAGATAATGCTTTCGACTTCCACACATTCTTCAAGGCTCGCAGAATTTTCGCCCCCTCCCCCACCCTATGGTTCACTTCCGCTTCCATGGTTCCATCCGCTGCCAGATCCACTCCCAGATATCTAAAACACTTCACTTCCTCCAGTCTCTCTTTCGCGCATCTATCAATTGACAAGTAATCCAATAATGCTCTCTGGCCATCTCTCCTTCTTATATACGTATGCTTATGTATATCTCTTTTTAGTCGTAGAAGGCGACTAAAGGGGACGGGAGCAGGGGACGAGAAACCCTACCCTCCTTGTATTCTAACTTTCTAAAAGGGGAAACAGAAGAAGGAGTCACGCGGGGTGAGGTCATCCTCCTCGAAGGCTCAGACTGGGGTGTCTAAATGTGTGTGGATGTAACCAAGATAAGGAAAAAGGAGAGATAGGTAGTATGTTTGAGGAAAGGAGCCTGGATGTTTTGGCCCTGAGTAAAACGAAGCTCAAGGGAAAAGGGGAGGAATAGTTTAGGAATGTCATGGGAGTAAAGTCAGGGGTTAGTGAGAGGACAAGAGCAAGGGAAGGAGTAGCAGTACTCCTGAATCAGGAGTAGTGGGAGTATGTGATAGAGTGTAAGAAAGTAAACTCTAGATTGATATGGGTAAAACTGAAAGTTCATGGAGAGAGATGGGTGATTATTGATGCATATGCACCTGGGCATGAGAATAAAAATCATAAGAGACAAGAGTTTTGGGAGGAGCTGAATGAGTGTGTTAGTAGGTTTGATGCACGAGACCGGATTACAGTGATGGGTGATTTGAATGCAAAGGTGAGTAATGTGGCAGTTTAGGGAATAATTGGTATACCTGGGGTGTTCACTGTTGTAGATGGAAATGGTGACGAGCTTGTAGATTTCTGTGCTGAAAAAGTACTGGTGATTGGGAATACCTGGTTTAAAAAGAGATATATACATGAATATACGTATGTAAGTAAGAGAGATGGCCAGAGAGCGTTATTGGATTACGTGTTAATTGATAGACGCGCGAAAGAGAGACTTTTGGATGTTAATGTGCTGAGAGGTGGAACTGGAAGGATGTCTGATCATTATCTTGTGGAGACGAAGGTGAAGATTTGTAGAGGTTTTCAGAAAAGAAGAGAGAATGTTGGGGTGAAGAGAGTGGTGAGAGTAAGTGAACTCGGGAAGGAGACTTTTGTGAGGAAGTACCATGAGAGACTGAGTACAGAATGGAAAAAAGGTGAGAACAAAGGAGGTAAGGGGAGTGGGGGAGTAATGGGATGTATCTAGGGAAGCAGTGATGGCCTGCGCAAAAGATGCTTGTGGCATGAGAAGCGTGGGAGGTGGACAGATTAGAAAGAGTAGTGAGTGGTGGGATGAAGAACTAAGATTATTAGTGAAAGAGAAGAGAGAGGCATTTGGAAGATTTTTGCAGGGAAAAAATGCAAATGAGTGGGATAGGTATAAAAGAAAGAGGCAGGAGGTCAAGAGAAAGGTACAAGAGGTGAAAAAGAGGGGAAATGAGAGTTGGTGTAAGAGATAATCATAAAATTTCCGGAAGGAAAAAAAGATGTTTTGGAAGGAGTTAAGTAAAATGTGTAAGACAAGGGAACAAATGGGAACTTCAGTGAAGGGGGATAATGGGGAGGTGATAACAAGTAGTTGTGGTGTGAGAAGGAGATGAAGTGAGTATTTTGAAGGTTTGTTGAATGTGTTTGATGATAGAGTGGCAGATATAGGGTGACTGTATTGTTGACTTGTTGGTAAGGTTATTTAATGTATGTATGATTCGTTGGAAGGTACCTGAGGATTGGCGAAATGCTTGCATAATGCCATTGTGCAAAGGCAAAGGGGACAAAGGTGAGTGCTCAAATTACAGAGATATATGTTTTTAAGTGTTCCTGGTGAATTATATGGGAGGGTATTGATTGAGAGGGTGAAGATATGTATATAGCAACAGATTGGGGAAGAGCAGTGTGGTTTCAGAAGTGGTAGAGGATGTGTGGATCAGGCATTTGCTTTGAAAAATGTATGTGAGAAACACATAGAAAAACAAATGGATTTGTATGTAGCATGTATGGATCCGGAGAAAATATATGACAGAGTTGATAGAGATGCTTTGTGGAAGGTATTAAGAACATATGGTGTGGGAGTTGTTAGAAGCAGTGAAGTTTTTATCGAGTATGTAAAGCATATGTACGTGTAGAGAGGAAAGCGATTGTTACATAGTGAATGTTAGTTTGCGGTAGGGGTGTGTGATGTCTCCACGGTTGTTTAATTTGTCTCTGGATTAGATTGTTAGGGGGTGAATGCAAGAGTTTTGGAAAGAGGGGCAAGTATGCAGTCTGTTGTGGATGAGAGAGCTTGGGAAGTGAGTCAGTTGTTGTTCGCTGATGGTAGAGCGCTGGTGGCTGATTCGGGTGAGAAACTGAAAAAGGTGGTGGCTGAGTTTGGTAAAGTGTGTGAAAGAAGAAAGCTAAAAGTAGGGATATTATGTATATATTATGTATAATTTTCCAAAAGAAAGAGCAGAGAAGGGGGCCAGGGGAGGATATTCCCTCAAAGGTCCAGTCCTCTGTCTTAACGCTACCTTGCTAACGCTGGTAATGGCGAATAGTGTGAATAAAAAAGTAAAATATATATATATATATATATATATATATATATATACATATATATTATTCCTGGGGATAGGGGAGAAAGAATAATTCCCACGCATTCTGCACGTGTTACGCGTAGAAGGCGACTAAAGGGGACGGAAGCGGGGGGCCAGAAATCCTTCCCTCCTTATATTTTAACTTTGTAAAAGGGGGAAACAGAAGAAGGAGTCTCGCGAGGAGTGCTCATCCTCCTCGAAGGCTCAGATTGGGGTGTCTAAATGTGTGTGGATGTAACCAAGATGAGAAAAAAGGAGAGATAGGTAGTATGTTTGAGGAAAGGAACCTGGATGTTTTGGGTCTGAGTGAAACGAAGCTCAAGGGTAAAGGAGAAGAGTGGTTTGGGAATGTCTTGGGAGTAAAGTCATGTGTTAGTGAGAGGACAAGAGCAAGGGAAGGAGTAGCACTCCTCCTGAATCAGGAGTTGTGGGAGTATGTGATAGAGTGTAAGAAAGTAAATTCTAGATTGAAATGGGTAAAATTGAAAGTTGATGGAGATAGATGGGTGATTATTGGTGCATATGCACCTGGGCATGAGAAGAAAGATCATGAGAGGCAGGTGTTTTGGGAGCAGCTGAATGAGTGTGTTAGTGGTTTTGATGCACGAGACCGGGTTATAGTGATGGGTGATTTGAATGGAAAGGTGAGTAATGTGGCAGTTGAGGGAATAATTGGTATACATGGCGTGTTCAGTGTTGTAAATGGAAATGGTGAAAAGCTTGTAGATTTATTTGCTGAAAAAGGACTGGTGATTGGGAATACCTGGTTTAAAAAGCGAGATATACATAGGTATACGCATGTAAGTAGGAGATATGGCCAGAGAGCGTTATTGGATTACGTGTTGATTGATAGACGCACGAACGAGAGACTTTTGGATGTTAATGTGCTGAGAGATGCAACTGGAGGGATGTCTGATCATTATCTCGTGGAGGGGAAGGTGAAGATTTGTGGGGGTTTTCATAAAAGAAGAGGGAATGTTGGGGTGAAGAGAGTGGTGAGAGTAAGTGAGCTTGGGAAGGAGACTTGTGTGAGGAAGTGCCAGGAGAGACTGAGTACAGAATGGATAAAGGTGAGAACAAAGGAGGTAAGGGGAGTGGGGGAGGAATGGGATGTATTTAGGGAAGCAGTGATTCCTTGCGCAAAAGATGCTTGTGGCATGAGAAGCGTGGGAGGTGGGTTGATTAGAAAAGGTAGTGAGTGGTGGGATGAAGAGGTAAGATTATTAGTGAAAGAGAAGAGAGAGGCATTTGGGCGATTTTTGCAGGGAAAAATTGCAAATGAGTGGGAGAGGTATAAAAGAAAGAGGCAGGAGGTCAAGAGAAAGGTACAAGGGGTGAAAAAGAGGGCAAATGAGAGTTGGGGTGAGAGAGTATCATTAATTTCTAGGGAGAATAAAAAGATGTTTTTGAAGGAGGTAGATAAAGTGCGTAAGACAAGGGAGCAAATGGGAACTTCAGTGAAGGGGGCAAATGGGGAGGTGATAACAAGTAGTGGTGATGTGAGAAGGAGATGGAGTGAGTATTTTGAAGGTTTGTTGAATGTGTTTGATGATAGAGTGGCAGATATAGGGTGTTTTGGTCGAGGTGGCGTGGAAAGTGAGAGGGTTAGGGAAAATGATTTGGTAAATAGAGAAGAGGTAGTAAAAGCTTTACGGAAGATGAAAGCCGGCAAGGCAGCAGGTTTGGATGGTATTGCAGTGGAATCTTTAAAAAAAGGGGGTGACTGTATTGTTGACTGGTTGGTAAGGTTATTAAATGTATGTATGATTCATGGTGAGGTGCCTGAGGATTGGCGGAATGTTTGCATAGTGCCATTGTACAAAGGCAAAGGATATAAGAGTGAGTGCTCAAATTACAGAGGTACAAGTTTGTTGAGTATTCCTGGTAAATTATATGGGAGGGTATTGATTGAGAGGGTGAAGGCATGTACAGAGCATCAGATTGGGGAAGAGCAGTGTGGTTTCAGAAGTGGTAGAAGATGTGTCGATCAGGTGTTTGCTTTGAAGAATGTATATGAGAAATACTTAGAAAAGCAAATGGATTTGTATGTAGCATTTATGGTTCTGGAGGAGGCATATGATAGAGTTGATAGAGATGCTCTGTGGAAGGTTTCAAGAATATATGGTATGGAAGGCAAGTTATTAGAAGCAGTGGAAAGTTTTTACCGAGGATGTAAGGCATGTCTACGTGTAGGAAGAGAGGAGTGATTGGTTCTCAGTGAATGTGTGTTTGCTGCAGGGGTGGGTGATGTCTCCATGGTTGTTTAATTTGTTTATGGATGGGGTTGTTAGGGAGGTGAATGCGAAAGTTTTGGAAAGAGGGGCAAATATGCAGTCTGTTCTGGATGAGAGAGCTTGGGAAGTGGGTCAGTTGTTGTTCGTTGATGATACAGCGCTGGTGGCTGATTCATGTGAGAAACTGCAGAAGCTGGTGACTGAGTTTGGTAAAGTGTGTGAAAGAAGAAAGTTAAGAGTAAATGTGAATAAGAGCAAGGTTATTAGGTACAGTAGGGTTGAGGGTCAAGTCAATTGGGAGGTAAGTTTGAATGGAGAAAAAGTTGAGGAAGTAAAGTGTTTTAGATATGGGAGTGGATCTGGCAGCGGTTGGAACTATGAAAGCGGAAGTGAATCATAGGGTGGGGGAGGGGGCGAAAATTCTGGGAGCCTTGAAGAATGTTTGGAAGTCTAGAACATTATCTCGGAAAGCAAAAATGGGTATGTTTGAAGGAATAGTGGTTCCAACAATGTTGTATGGTTGCGAGGCGTCGGCTATGGATAGAGATGTGCGTAAGAGGGTGGATGTGCTGGAAATGAGATGTTTGAGGACAATATGTGGTGTGAGGTGGTTTGACCGAGTAAGTAATGTAAGGGTAAGAGAGATGTGTGGAAATAAAAAGAGTGTTGTTGAGAGAGCAGAAGAGGGTGTTTTGAAATGGTTTGGTCACATGGAGAGAATGAGTGAGGAAAGATTGACCAAGAGGATATATGTGTCAGAGGTGGAGGGAACGAGGAGAAGTGGGAGACTAAATTGGAGGTGGAAAGATGGAGTGAAAAAGATTTTGAGTGATCGGGTCCTGAACATACAGGAGGGTGAAAGACATGCAAGGAATAGAGTAAATTGGAATGATTTGGTATACCGGGGTCGACGTGCTGTAAATGGATTGAACCAGGGGATGTGAAGCGTCTTAGGTAAAGCATGGAAAGTTGTGTGGGGCCTGGATGTGGAAATGGAGATGTGGGTTCGGTGCATTATTACATGACAGCTAGAGACTGAGTGTGAACGAATGTGCGCTTTGGTGTCTTTTCCTAGCGCTACCTCGCACACATGAGGGGGGAGGGGGTTGTTATTTCATGTGTGGCGAGGTGGCGATGGGAACAAATAAAGGCAAACAGTATGAAATATGTACATGTGTATATATGTATATATCTGTGTGTGTATATATATGTGTACATTGAGATGTATAGGTATGTATATTTGCGCGTGTGGACGTGTATGTATATACATGTGTATGTGGGTGGGTTGGGCCATTCTTTCGCCTGTTTCCTTGCGCATCCTCGCTAACGAGGGAGACAGCGACAAAGCAAAATAAATAAATAAATAAATATATATATATATATATATATATATATATATATATATATATATATATATATATATATATATATATATATATATATATATATATATATATATATATATATATATATACATATATATATATATACATATATATATATATATGTATATATATATATATATATATATATATATATATATATATATATATATATATATATATATATATGTATATATATATATATATATATATATATATATATATATATATATATATATATATATATATATATATATATATATATATATATATATATATATATATATATATATATATATATATATATATACATATATATATATATATATATATATATATATATATATATATATATATATATATATATATATATATATATATAAGCTAGATTTATATGGATGAAATAGAAAGTGGATGGAGAGAGATAGGTGACCATTGAATGTGCCTCTGCATCTGGTCATGGGAAGAAAGATCATGGGAGGCAAGTGTTTTGAGAGCAGGGGATTGTCTCTGTGGTCGAAGATTCGATGCACGAAACCTTGTTATAGTGATGGGTGATTTGAATGCAAAGTTGAGTAATGTGGCACTTGAGGGTATAATTGGTCTACATGTGGTGTTCAGTGTTGTAAATGGAAATAGTGAAGACCTTGTAGATTTGTGTGATGAAAAAGTACTGGTTATTGGGAATACCTAGTTTAAAAAGAGATATACATAAGTATGCGTATATAAGTAAGAAAGATGACTAGAGAGCGCCATTGGATTACATGTTAATTGATAGGCGTGTGAAAGAGAGACGTGGATATTCATTTGTTGAGAGGGGGTAACTGGAGGGATGTCTGATCATCATCTTGTGGAGGTGAAGGTGAAGATTTGTAAAGGTTTTTAAAAAAGTACAATGTTAGGGTGAAGAGAGTGGTGAGAGTAAGTGAGCTTGCAAAGGAGACTTTTGTGAGGAAGTACCATTCGAGATTGAGTGTAGAATGGCAA
This sequence comes from Panulirus ornatus, assembly GCF_036320965.1. Classification (NCBI taxonomy): domain Eukaryota; kingdom Metazoa; phylum Arthropoda; class Malacostraca; order Decapoda; family Palinuridae; genus Panulirus; species Panulirus ornatus. Next base: position 58,548,976 of record NC_092226.1, read on the forward strand.
AAGATGGGAGCAAGTGATGTAAGGGGAATGGGGGGAATAATGGGATGTATTTAGGGAAGCAGTGATGGCTTGTGCAAAAGATGCTTGTGGCATGAGAAAGGTGGATTGTGGGCATATTAAAAAGGTAATGAGTGGTGGGATGAAGAAATAATTTGGATTTAGTGAAGTGTTTTAGATATCTGTTTTAGAGATATATTTAGTAGTGGATAAAACCTTGGGAGTGGAAGTGATTCACAGGGTTGGGTAGGGGGCGAAGGTTCTGGGACCCCGACGTTAAAAAATGTGTGGAAGGCGAGACCGTTTTCTCGGACAGCAAGAATGAGTATGTTTGAAGGAATAGTGATTCCAATAGTATAGTGAAAGAGAAGAGAGGCGTTTGGACGATTTTGCTAGAAGCAGTGAAAAGTTTTTATCGAGGATGTAAGGCATATGTACCTGTAGGAAGAGAGGAAACTGATGCTTCCCAGAGAATGTCGGTTTGCGGCAGGGTTGCGTAATATATCCATGGTTGTTCAATCAATTTATGGGTTGGATGGTTACGGAGGTGAATACAAGTGTTTTGGAGAGAGAAGGAAGTATGCAGTCTGTTGCGGATGAGAGGGCTTGGGAAGTGAGTCAGTTGTTCTTCGCTGATGATACAGCGCTGCAAGCTGACTCATATGAGAAACTGGAGTTGTTCACTGTATTTGGTAAAGTGTTTGAAAGAAGAAAGATGAGAGTAAATGTGAATGAGAGCAAGGTTATTAGGTTCAGTAGGGTTGAGGGACAAGTTAATTAGGAGGTACGTTTGAATGGAGAAAAACTAGAGGAAGTGAAGTGTTTTAGATATCTGTGAGTGAATTTAGCAGCATACGGAGGGGGTTGGGGAGGGGGCGAAGGTTTTGGGAAAGTTGAAGAATTTTTGGAAGACGAAAACATTATCTCGGGGAACAAAATGGGTATGTTTCAAGGAATAGTAGTTCCAACAATATTATATGGATGTGAGGCATAGGCTACAGATAGAGGTGTGCGGAGGAGGGTAGATCTGTTGAAAATGAAATGTTTGAGGACAATATGTGGTGCGAGGTGGTTAGATCGAGTAAGTAATGAAAGGGTAAGAGAGATGTGTTGTAATAAAAAGAGCTTGGTTGAGAGAGCAGAAGAGGGTTTATTGAAATGGAACCACTATTCCTTCAAACATACTCATTCTTGCTGTCTGAGAAAACGTTCTCGCCTTCCTCACATTTTTTAACGCTTCCAGAACCATCGCCCCCCACCCTGTGACTCACTTCCGCTTCCAAGATTTTATCCATTGCTAAATATATATCTAAAACAGATATCTAAAACACTTCACTTCCTCAAGTTATTCTCCATACAAACTTACCTCCCAGTTAACTTGATCCGCAACCCTACTGAACCTAATAACTCTACTCTTATTCACATTTACTCTCAGCTTTCTTCTTTCACAAACTCTCCCAAACTTAGCCACCAACTTCTTTAGTTTCTCACCCGAATCAGCTACCAGCCCTGTATCTTCAGCGAACAACAACTGACTCACTTCCCAAGCCCTCTTATCCATAACAGACTGCATACTTGCCCTTCTCTTTAAAACTCTTGCATTCACTTCCCTAATAACTCCATCCATAAACAAATTAAGCAACCATGGAGACATCACGCACCCCTGTTGCAACCGAGATTCACTAGGACCATTCACTTTCCTCTCTTCGTACTCGCACACATGCTTTATATTCTTGATAAAAGTTTTCACTGCTTCTAGCAACTTTCCTCCCACACCATGTACTCTTAATACCTCCCACAAAACATTTCTATGAACTCTATCATATACCTTCTCCAGATCCATAAATGCTACATACAAATCCATCTGTTTCTTAAGTATTTATCACATACAGTCTTCAAAGCAAACTTCTGATTCACACATCCTATACCACTTCTGAAACCACACTGTTCTTCCCCAATCTGATCATCTGTATATGACTTTACCCCTCTCAATTAATATCCTCCCATATAATTTCCCAGAAATACTCAACAAACTTATACCTTTGTAATTAGAGCACTCACTTTTATCCCCTTTGCCATTGTACAATATGCATGCATTTCGCCAATCCTCAGGCACTTCACCATGAACCATACTACAATGAATATCCTTACAACCAGACAACAAAACAGTTAACACCCTTTTTTAGATAAATTCAACTACAAAAAGACTTTGTGACATCAACACTGTTGGCATCCTTGTTAGAGCAAACAAAACTTAATCCATAGCCTAAAGCACACAGGGAATCCTTATCTAGCTGTTTATTGTACAGGTTTATCACAAAAGAAGGCTTCGTGTTCTTAGTCTAGTCACTGTTTTTAATGAGATGGTCCAACTTACAATCAGTTTCATTTAAAACCTATTGCCTTAACTTCTTAATCTATTATAGCAATATTCCAACATCCGGTTTTTCCAATATGCCAATATAGCCATTTGAAAGGCACGTTTCTACTCTCTTGTAAAATGAAAAGCTTCCTCCATTTCGATCTTTTTTATTTCAATATGTTTCTTTAACATGTGTTGATGTCACAAAGTCTTTTTTGCAATTGAAAAAAGTAGAGTAGATCATCTAATGATTAAATTAATATCTGTAAGGATTTAGTGTATGCCAGTTTGTCGAAACCAGTGGAATCTAATTGCCCTAAAAGATTTGTAAGAGCTATCAACACTTTAGAAAAAAGACAAAGATATACATATTACTGAAGCGGATAAGGCTAACACTGTTGTGATTATGGACAAAAGTGATAATTTATATAAAATGAATGATCTTTCAATTAATGACACAAAATATTCTAAACTTAGTAAAAATCCCATAGAAGCAGTTAATTCCTATTTCAATAAAGAACTCAAGTTGTAGTAAGGCAATTTTTGTCTTATCAAAATGTTCGTCATCTTTGTCCCCTTCATTGCCATATATGAATGGACTTATCAAAACACATAAACACTTTTCCAACAAGACCTATAGTGAGTTCAGTAGGCTTCATCACATAAAATGTCAAATGGTTAGTTTCTTTATTAAGCCCTTTAGTGGGTAAGATATCAAATTCGAATATCATAAACAATGAATATTTAGTTAACAAGCTTAACGGTATCAATGTTAATTTACATTTCAAACTTGTTAGCTCTGATGTTTCCTCAATACTCACAAAAGTTCCAGTTGATGACCTTTTAGAATACTTATTTGTTTCGGATGATATTCATTCACCTGTTTCAATGTCTGTTTTCATTGAACTGATGAAATTGTGTATAAAAGACTGTATATTCCAATTCAATGGAGAATATCATGCGCAAAAGTTTGGTATGGCAATGGGTAACCCTGCTTCACCTGTACTACGTAATCTTTATATGGAATTCTTTGAAACAAAACAACTAAAGAATATCTTAACTTCTAATACAATTTGGTTTAGGTATTTAGGTGATGTTCTTTGTGTTTGGCCAACAAATGAAAATTTACAAATATTTCTTCCCTTAATTAACAGTTTAGTACCTTCCATCAAATTTACTGTAGAAAACGAAAATAATGCGATGTTATCATTTTTAGACTGCTTGATCCATAGGCAAGGAAACAAGTTGAGATTTATCATATACAGAAAACCGACCAATGTATGTTCATATATCCATTACTACCCATCTCAGCACGAAAGAGTTAAACTGTCATCATTTCATCCATGCTCCTTCGGGCATTACGTATTTGGAGTCCAGAGTTTATTGATGATGAGTTTGAGAAAATATATTCTATTGGATCTAAGTTAAAGTACCCTAGATGTTTCACTGACAAATCCCTTAAGTTAGCAAAGATATCATTTTATAGAGTTGAATCCAAGCCTCTCATTGACACCAAGAATCGTTCAGTTCTCCCTTTTGATAATAGCTTTTTCTTTAAATCCGATGTTGCTTAAATTCTTTAATGTAAATGTTGACTTCAGCAATAATAATGAGATAAAGAATATCTTAATCAGGAACTAATCAGAAAATTCTCCTAGATGCATCTATAAATAGCCATGTAGAAATTGTGAGATTTCTGCTGAGCAGACTGATAAGGATCTCTCTGTTAGACTTAAGCAACATAGATATAGGATAAAAGCAGGGCAAGAATCAAATGCCTTGTTTAATCACGGTGAAAACTATGATCAATGTATTGCCTGAATTATAATTCTAATATTAGTGAAGGTCTGTACAAATTGGATAACTTTATTATTGATAAAACCTTTAAACATGTCACCATGCTAGTTCAAATAAGTTTATGATACGCACATCGTCTGTTATAAAAAATCACATATTTACCGAATGGCGTCCTAGCTACGTCTCTTCGTTGTATATCAACTGACTATTATATTTCTTGTGTATTCCCTGATGATGTGATTATTACACGAAAGTACACTTAGGAACTTATCGTGTTTCATTTCCACGTGGACTCATATATATATATATATAAATATATATATATTTTTTTTTTTTTTTTTTCTATACTTTGTCGCTGTCTCCCGCGTTTGCGAGGTAGCGCAAGGAAACAGACGAAAGAAATGGCCCACCCCCCCCCATACACATGTACATACACACGTCCACACACGCAAATATACATACCTACACAGCTTTCCATGGTTTACCCCAGACGCTTCACATGCCTTGATTCAATCCACTGACAGCACGTCAACACCTGTATACCACATCGCTCCAATTCACTCTATTCCTTGCCCTCCTTTCACCCTCCTGCATGTTCAGGCCCCGATCACACAAAATCTTTTTCACTCCATCTTTCCACCTCCAATTTGGTCTCCCTCTTCTCCTCGTTCCCTCCACCTCCGACACATATATCCTCTTGGTCAATCTTTCCTCACTCATTCTCTCCATGTGCCCAAACCATTTCAAAACACCCTCTTCTGCTCTCTCAACCACGCTCTTTTTATTTCCACACATCTCTCTTACCCTTACGTTACTTACTCGATCAAACCACCTCACACCACACATTGTCCTCAAACATCTCATTTCCAGCACATCCATCCTCCTGCGCACAACTCTATCCATAGCCCACGCCTCGCAACCATACAGCATTGTTGGAACCACTATTCCTTCAAACATACCCATTTTTGCTTTCCGAGATAATGTTCTCGACTTCCACACATTTTTCAAGGCTCCCAAAATTTTCGCCCCCTCCCCCACCCTATGATCCACTTCCGCTTCCATGGTTCCATCCGCTGACAGATCCACTCCCAGATATCTAAAACACTTCACTTCCTCCAGTTTTTCTCCATTCAAACTCACCTCCCAATTGACTTGACCCTCAACCCTACTGTACCTAATAACCTTGCTCTTATTCACATTCACTCTTAACTTTCTTCTTCCACACACTTTACCAAACTCAGTCACCAGCTTCTGCAGTTTCTCACATGAATCAGCCACCAGCGCTGTATCATCAGCGAACAACAACTGACTCACTTCCCAAGCTCTCTCATCCCCAACAGACTTCATACTTGCCCCTCTTTCCAGGACTCTTGCATTTACCTCCCTAACAACCCCATCCATAAACAAATTAAACAACCATGGAGACATCACACACCCCTGCCGCAAACCTACATTCACTGAGAACCAATCACTTTCCTCTCTTCCTACACGTACACATGCCTTACATCCTCGATAAAAACTTTTCACTGCTTCTAACAACTTGCCTCCCACACCATATATTCTTAATACCTTCCACAGAGCATCTCTATCAACTCTATCATATGCCTTCTCCAGATCCATAAATGCTACATACAAATCCATTTGCTTTTCTAAGTATTTCTCACATACATTCTTCAAAGCAAACACCTGATCCACACATCCTCTACCACTTCTGAAACCGCACTGCTCTTCCCCAATCTGATGCTCTGTACATGCCTTCACCCTCTCAATCAATACCCTCCCATATAATTTACCAGGAATACTCAACAAACTTATACCTCTGTAATTTGAGCACTCACTCTTATCCCCTTTGCCTTTGTACAATGGCACTATGCACGCATTCCGCCAATCCTCAGGCACCTCACCATGAGTCATACATACATTAAATAACCTTACCAACCAGTCAACAATACAGTCACCCCCTTTTTTAATAGATTCCACTGCAATACCATCCAATCCTGCTGCCTTGCCGGCTTTCAACTTCCGCAAAGCTTTTACTACCTCTTCTCTGTTTACCAAATCATTTTCCCTAACCCTCTCACTTTGCACACCACCTCGACCAAAACACCCTATATCTGCCACTCTGTCATCAGACACATTCAACAAACCTTCAAAATACTCATTCCATCTCCTTCTCACATCACCACTACTTGTTATCACCTCCCCATTTACGCCCTTCACTGAAGTTCCCATTTGCTCCCTTGTCTTACGCACTTTATTTACCTCCTTCCAGAACATCTTTTTATTCTCCCTGATAGTCTCTCACCCCAACTCTCATTTGCCCTTTTTTTCACCTCTTGCACCTTTCTCTTGACCTCCTGTCTCTTTCTTTTATACTTCTCCCACTCAATTGCATTTTTTCCCTGCAAAAATCGTCCAAATGCCTCTCTCTTCTCTTTCACTAATACTCTTACTTTTTCATCCCACCACTCACTACCCTTTCTAAACAGCCCACCTCCCACTCTTCTCATGCCACAAGCATCTTTTGCGCAATCCATCACTGATTCCCTAAATACATCCCATTCCTCCCCCACTCCCCTTACTTCCATTGTTCTCACCTTTTTCCATTCTGTACACAGTCTCTCCTGGTACTTCCCCACACAGGTCTCCTTCCCAAGCTCACTTACTCTCACCACCTTCTTCACCCCAATATTCACTCCTCTTTTCTGAAAACCCATACTAATCTTCACCTTAGCCTCCACAAGATAATGATCAGACATCCCTCCAGTTGCACCTCTCAGCACATTAACATCCAAAAGTCTCTCTTTCGCACGCCTGTCAATTAACACGTAATCCAATAACGCTCTCTGGCCATCTCTCCTACTTACATAAGTATACTTATGTATATCTCGCTTTTTAAACCAGGTATTCCCAATCATCAGTCCTTTTTCAGCACATAAATCTACAAGCTCTTCACCATTTCCATTTACAACACTGAACACCCCATGCATACCAATTATTCCCTCAACTGCCACATTACTCACCTTTGCATTCAAATCACCCATCACTATAACCCGGTCTCGTGCATCAAAACCGCTAACACACTCATTCAGCTGCTCCCAAAACACTTGCCTCTCATGATCTTTCTTCTCATGCCCAGGTGCATATGCACCAATAATCACCCACCTCTCTCCATCAACTTTCAATTTTACCCATATTAATCGAGAATTTACTTTCTTACATTCTATCACATACTCCCACAACTCCTGTTTCAGGAGTATTGCTACTCCTTCCCTTGCTCTTGTCCTCTCACTAACCCCTGACTTCACTCCCCAGACATTTCCAAACCACTCTTCCCCTTTACCCTTGAGCTTCGTTTCACTCAGAGCCAAAACATCCAGGTTCCTTTCCTCAAACATACTACCTATCTCTCCTTTTTTCACATCTTGGTTACATCCACACACATTTAGGCACCCCACTCTGAGCCTTCGAGGAGGATGAGCACTCCCCGCGTGACTCCTTCTTCTGTTTCCCATTTTAGAAAGTTAATACAAGGAGGGGAGGATTTCCGGCCCCCCGCTCCCGTCCCCTCTAGTCGCTTTCTACGACACGCGAGGAATACGTGGGAAGTATATATATATATAATATATATATATATATATATATATATATATATATATATATATATATATATATATATATATATATATATATATATATATATATATATATATATATATATATATTTATGTATATATATATATATATATATATATATATATATATATATATATATATATATATATATATATATATATATATATATATATATATATATATATATATATATATATATATATATATATATATATATATATATATATATATATATATATATATATATATATATATATATATATATATATATATTTATATATATATATATATATATATATATATATATATATATATATATATATATATATATATATATATATATCCCTGGGGATAGGGGAGAAAGAACACTTCCCACGCATTCCTCACGTGGATTACGTGGATTACGTGTTAATTGATAGACGCACGAAAGAGAGACTTTTGGATGTTATGTGCTGAGAGGTGCAACTGGAGGGATGTCTGATCATCATCTTGTAGAGGCGATGGTGAAGATTTGTGGGGGTTTTCAGAAAAGAAGAGAGAATGTTGGGATGAAGAGAGTGGTGAGAGTAAGTGAGCTTGGGAAGGACACTTGCGTGAGGAAGTACCAGAAGAGACTGAGTACAGAATGGAAAAAGGTGAGAACAAAGGAGGTAGGGGAGTGGGGGAGGAATGGGATGTATTTAGGGAAGCAGTGATGGCTTGCGTAAAAGATGCTTGTGGCATGAGAAGCGTGGGAGGTGGGTTGATTAGAAAAGGTAGTGAGTGGTGGTTTGAAGAAGTAAGATCATTAGTGAAAGAGAAAAGACAGGCATTTGGACGAAATGAGTGGGAGATATATAAAAGAAAGAGGCAGGAGGTCAAGAGAAAGATACAAGATGTGAAAAAGAGGGCAAATGAGAGTTGGGGTGAGAGAGTATCATTAAATTTTAGGGAGAATAAAAGATGTTTTGGAAGGAGGTAAATAAAGTGCGTAAGACAAGGGAGCAAATGGGAACTTCAGTGAAGGGGGCTAATGGGTAGGTGATAACAAGTAGTGGTAATGTGAGAAGGAGATGGAGTGAGTATTTTGAAGGTTTGTTGAATGCCTTTGATGATAGAATGGCAGATATAGGGTGTTTTGGTCGAGGTGGTGTGGTGTATATATGTATATGTATAAATATATATATATATATATATATATATATATATATATATATATATATATATATATATATATATATATATATATATATATATATATATATATATATATATATATATATATATATATATATATATATATATATATATATATATATATATATAAATATATATATGAAACAGGAGTTGTGGGTGTATGTGATAGACCATAAGAAAGTAAATTCTAGAGTGATATGGATAAAATTGAAAGTTGATGGAGAGAGATGGGCGATTATTGGTGCATATGCACCTGGGCATGAGAAGAAAGATCATGAGAGGCAAGTATTTTGGGAGCAGCTGAATGAGAGTGTTAGTGGTTTTGATGCACAAGACCGGGTTATAGTGATGGGTGATTTGAATGCAAAGGTGAGTAATGTGGAAGTTGAGGGAATAATTGGTATACATGGCGTATTCAGTTTTGTAAATGGAAATGGTGGGGAGCTTTTAGATTTTTGTGCTGAAAAAGGACCGGTGATTGGGAATACCTTGTTCAAAAGCGAGATATACATAAATACGGATGTAATTTTTAGAGGGGGGGCCAGAGAGGTTTTGGATTACGTGTTAATTGATTGACGCACGAAAAGAGAGACTTTTTTTGGTTTAAAGTGTGAGAGGTCAATGGAAAGGGGTTTAAAAATTGTTTTGGGGAAGGGGGAAGGGGAAGATTTTTAGAGGTTTTTTAGAAAGGGAGAGGGAAGTTGGGGGAAGAGATGGTGAGGGTAATTAGTATGGGGGAAGGGGGACTTAAGTGACGAGTCCTAGGGGAGATGGTAAAAGAAGGAAAAAGGTGAGAACAAAGGAGGTAAGGGGAGGGGGGAGGAAAGGGGTGTATTTAGGGAACAGTGAAAGGCTTGCGAAAAAATGCTTGTGGCCCTGGGGAAGCTGGAGGGGGTTTATTGAAAAGGGGAGTGAGTGGTGGGTTTTAAAAAGTAAGATTATTAGTGAAAGAGAAAAGGCCGGCATTTTTGGGGAAAAAAAAATGGGGTGGGAGATATATAAAAGAAAAAAGGGAGGAGGTCAAAGAAAAAAAAGGTGAAAAGAGGGAAAAAGGGGGTTGGGGTTGGGGGGAGAGGGGTATCATTAAAATTTTTGGGAGAAAAAAGATTTTTTGGAAGGAGGGAAAAAAATTTGGGAAGAAAAGGGACAAATGGGAAAATTTAGTGAAAGGGGGGTAATGGGGAGGGGATAACAGTGTGGTAAAGTGAAAAAAGGGATGGAGTGAGTTTTTTTGAAGGGTTTTTTGAAAAGGTTTGATGAATTTTAAAAGGGAGATATAGGGGGTTTTGGGCGAGGGGGGGTGAAATAGAAGGGGTTTAAAAATATTTGGGAATAATTATATATAAAAATAATTAAAAAAATTTTTATTAAATTTATTAAAAAAATTTTGTTTTTACATTTTAATTTAAAATTTTAAAAATTTAAATTAATTATTAATTCAAATTTATATTATTTTAAAAGGAAGGGGGGTGTAGTGTTTAAATTTGAAAAATTTAATTTTGGTGTTTTTTAAATTTATGGGAAGGGGGATTATTGGAAGAGGGTGGGAAAGGGGGGTCCCGGAGGGAAGATTTTTGGGGAGGGGGGAAATGTTTTGGTTTTTTTGGAATGGAAAAAGGGTTATAGTGTTTGTTTGAAGGAAATGGGATTTGGAAAATTAGGGGAAAAGGAAATGGGTTAATCCGTTTTGGAAATTTGGGAAAAGGTTTTGGGGGGGTTTTAGATTTTTGTGGAAAAAGGGGGGTTATTGGTTTTGGGGGAAAAAATTTTTTGGAAGCAGTGAAAATTTTTTTATCGGGTTGAAAGGGGGGGCATTTTGTACGGGTAAAAAGAGACGAAAGTAAATTAGTTCTCGGGAAAATGTGGGTTTTGCGGCGGGGGTGTGTAAATGTCCCCAAATTTTGTTTAATTTGTTTATGGATGGGGTTGTTGGTGGTAAATGCAAGATTTTTGGAAAGGGGGTAAGTTGAAGTCTGTTGTGAATGAAAGAGTTTTGGTTTAAGTGGGGCAGTTTTCTTCGCTGAATGATGGGCTCTGATTGTAAATTCATTGAAAAAACTGCAAAGGGGTGCCCGATTTTGGTAAAGTGTTTTGAAAGAAGAAAATTTTAAAGGTAAATGTGAATAAAAAGAAAGGTTTTTGGGTTTCAGTGGGGTTGAGATTTCCAAGCAATTGGGAGGTAAGTTTGAATGGAGAAAAACTGGGGAAGTAAAGTGTTTTAGATATATGGGATTGGATTTTGGAGGGAGGGAAAACCCAAAGGAAAGCGGAAGTGAATCTTTTGGGTGGGGGGGGGGGGGAAAAAATCCTAGGACCCTTTGGGAAAAGGGGTGGAATCGAGAACATTATCCCCAAAAAGCAAAAAGGGGTTTTATGTTTAAAGGGAAATAGGGGTTTCCAAAAAATTTGTAGGGTTTGGGCGAGGCTGGGGCTAGGATAGAGGAGGGCGCAGGAGGGGGGATTACTGGAAATGGATTTTTGAGAAAATTATGGTGTGAGGGGGTTTTTGATGGGGTAAGAAAAGAAAAAGGGTAAGAAAAATGGGGAAAATTTAAAAAAAAGCGTGGTTGAGAAAAGCGGGAAGAGGGTGTTTTGAAATAGTTTGGGCCCCAGGGATGAGAATGAGTGAGGAAAGTTTGACCAAGGGGGATAAAAAATTCGGAGGTGGGGGGAACGAGGAAAAGTGGGAGAAAAATTGGGGGTGGAAAGAGGGAAGTAAAAAAAGTTTTTGAGTGTTTTGGGGCCTGAACAGCGGGAAAGGGTGAAAAAAAACCGGGAAAGGGGAATTTAGGGGTGAATTGGGTCGATGTGGTATACCTGGGTCGCCGTGTTTGTCAGTGGATTGAATCAGGTAATGTGAAGCTTCGGGGGTTTAAAACCGGGGAAAGTTTGGGGGCCTGGATGTGGAAAGGGAGCTGTGGTTTCGGGGAAATTTTTTTAAAAACCGGGGGGGGGGGGGGGCCTTTGGGTTTTTTTTTCCCCCCCCCGGGGGGGGGGAAGGGGGGGTTTTTTTTTGGAAAAAAGGGGGGGGAAAAAATTTTCCAAAATTTTAAAAATTTTTTTTTTTTTTTTTTTTTGGGTTTTTTTTTTTTGTTTTGGGGGGGGGTTTTTTTTTTTTTTTTTATATATTTAAAAAAATTTTTTTTTTAAAAAAAAAAAAAAAAATTTTTTTTTTTTTTTTTTTTTTAAAAATTTTTTTTTTGGGGGGGGGTTTTTTTTTTCCCCCCCCCGGGGGGAAAAACGGGGAAAAAAAAAAAAGAAAAAAAAAATATTTTTTTAATATATTTTTTTTTTTTAAATATTTTTTTTTTTTTTTTTTTTTAAATTTTTTTTTTTCCCCTTTGGGGGGGGGGGAAAAAAAAAAAAAAAAAACCCCTTTTTTTCCCCCCAAAAAAAAATTTTTTTTTTTAAAAATTTTTTTTATTTTTTTAAAAAAAAAATTTTAAAAATTTTTTTTTCCCCATTTTCCCCCAAAAAACCCCCCCCCTTCCCCCTTTTTTAAAAAAAATTTTTAAAATTTTTTTTTCCCCCCTTTTTTAATTTTAAACCCCAAAATTTTTTAAATTTTTTTTCCCCCAAAAAAAAAAAATTTTTTTTTTTCCCCCCTTTTTTAAAAAATTTTTTTTTTTTATTTAAAAACAAAAAAAAAAATTTTTTAAAATTTTTTTTCCAAACCCTTTTTTTTAAAAAATTTTTTAAAAAAAACCCCCCCCCCAAAAAATTTTTTTAAAAATTTAAAAAGCTTTTGGGTTTTGTTCCCTTTTTTTTTTTTATTTTTGGAAAAAACCCCCCCCCCCCCTTTCCCCCTTTTTTTTCCCCGGAAAAACCCTTTTTTAAAAACCCCCTTTTTTTTTCCCTTTTAAAAAATTTTTTTTTTTTTTTTTAAAAAAAATTTTTTTATATATATATATATATATATATATATTATATATATATAATATATATATATATATATATTATTTTTTTTTTTTTTTTTCAAACTATTCGCCATTTCCCGCATTAGCGAGGTAGCGTTAAGAACAGAGGACTGGGCCTTTGAGGGAATACCCTCACCTGGCCCAATTCTCTGTTCCTTCTTTTGGAAAATTGAAAAATATATATATATATATATATATATATATATATATATATATATATATATATATATATATATATATATATATATATATATTCCTATGAGTCCGCGGGGAAAATGAAACACGAAAAGTTCCCAAGTGCACTTTCGTGTAATAATCACATCATCAGGGGAGACACAATTGAGAAATATAACAGTCAGTTGATATACATCTAAGAGACGAAGCTAGGACGCCATTTGGTAAACATGTGATTTTCCAAAACATACAACGAGCGTTCATAAACTTATCATTTTGCAAATCTTATTAACAATAAAGTTATCTAATTTGTATAGAACATCACTAATATCAAGATTATAATTCTTTGTGTATTTGGTAATAGAAGATTCAATCATATTTCTCTTGGTAATAGAGATAATAACTAAGATGGCGTTTCTCCAGTCAATACAATGATCATAGTTTTTAACATGATTAAACAAGGCATTTGATTCTTGTCCCGTTCTTATACTATATTTATGTTGCTTAAGTCTAACAGAAAGATCCTTACCAGTCTCACCAGCATAAAATTTATCACAGTTTCCAGAAGGCACTTTATAGATGCAACCAAGAGAATTTTCTGGTGAATTCCTGATTAAGATATTCTTTATAGTATCATTGTTGCTAAAGGCAACATTTAAATTAAAGGATTTAAGCAGCATGGGAAGCAAAGTGAAATCATTATGAAAAGGGAGAACTAAAAGATTCTTGGTGTCATTGGGAGGTTTGTGTTCTACTCTGTAAATTGATTTCTTTGCTAACTTAAGGGATTTATCAATGAAAGATCTAGGGTACTTTAACTTAGATCCAATAGAATATATTTTCTCTAACTCATCATCAATAAACTCTGGACTGCAAATACGTAATGCCCTAAGGAACATAGATTGAAACGATGATGATTTAACTCTGTCATGTTGAGCTGTGGTTTCAGGCATTATTGCATGACAGCTAGAGACTGAGTGTGAAGAAATTGGGCCTTTGTTGTCTTTTCCTAGCGCTACCTCGCACATATGAGGAGGGAGGGGATGGTATTCCATGTGTGGCGAGGTGGCGATGGGAATGAATAAAGGCAGACAGTGTGAATTGTGTGCATGGGTATATATGTATGTGTCTGTGTGTGTATATATATGTGTACATTGAGATGTATAGGTATGTATATTTGCGTGTGTGGACGTGTATGTATATACATGTGTATGGGGGTGGGCTGGGCCATTTCTTTCGTCTGTTTCCTTGCGCTACCTCGCAAACCGGGAGACAGCGACAAAGCAAAATGATAATAATAATAATGTTGAGATGAGTAATAATGGATATATGAGCATACATTGGTGGATTTTCTGTATATGCTAAACTTAAACTTGTTTCCTTGTCTATGGATCATGCAATCCAAAAATGGTAACATAGCATTTTTTAATTTTCTACAGTAAATTTGATGGAAGGTACTAAATTGTTAAGTAAGGAGAGAAATATTTGTAAATTTTCATTTGTTGGCCAAACGCAGAGAACATCATCTACATACCTAAGCCAGTTTGCATAAAAGATAAGATATCCTTTAGTAATTTTGTTTCAAAAAATTCCATATAAAGATTACTTAGTACAGGTGAAAGAGGGTTACCCATTGCCACACTAAATTTTTGAGCATAATGATCTCCTTTCAATTGAAATACACAGTCTTTTATACACAATTTGATCAGTTCAGTGAAATTAGACTTTGAAACAGGTAAATGAATATCACCCAAGACATCAAATAAATATTCTAAAAGGCCATCAACTGGAACTTTAGTGAAAAGTGAGGAAACATCAAATCTAACTTGTTTGAAATCAAAATTAACATTGATATTGTTTAGCTTGTTGACTAAATCTACATTGTCCATGATATTAGAATTTGATACCTTACCCACTAAAGGGCTTAGTAAAGAAACTAACCATTTTGACAATTTATATGTGATGGAGCCTACTGAACTTTCTTTAGGTATTGCTGGAAAATTCTGTTTATGTGTTTTGATAAGTCCACACATAGGCTACAAGTGTCACTAAATCGTAAATTGGACAATCTTATTGAAAACAGCGATTGGACAAAGAACACAAACCCACCTTTTGTGGTAGACCTGTCGAATAAAGAACTAGATAAAGATTCCTTGTGCACATTAGGCTATGGTTTAAGTTTTGTGTGCTCTAACAGAGTAGCCAGCTGTGTTGATGTCACAAAGACTTTTTGTAATTTAGAAAAATACAGGGATTTAAGTAATGATGATATCAATATCTGTAAGGGTTTAGTGTCTGCCAGTTTGTCAAAGCTAGTGGAGGCTAATTGCCTTAAAAGTTTCATAAGAGCTATTAACACCCCCAAAAAATAGACAAGGATATACATATTACTTAAGCAGATAAGGCTAACACTGCTGTGATTTTAGACAAAAGCAACTATTTATCTAAAATGAATGATCTTCTAAATGATAACACAACATATTCTAAACTTAGCAAAAATCCCTTAGAAGCAGTTAATTCTCACTTCAATAGAGAAATGAAGTTGTTATTGAAAGGTAACATTTCTCTTATCAAAAGTTTCTCATCTTTGTCCCCTTCATTGCCATATATGTATGGACTTATCAAAACACATAAAGAGAATTTTCCAGCGAGACCTATAGTGAGTTCAGTAGGCTCCATCACATACAAATTGTCAAAGTGGTTAGTGTCTTTATTAAGCCCTTTAGTGGGTAAGGTATCAAATTCTAATATCATGAACAATGTAGATTTAGTCAATAAGCTAAACAATATCAATGTTAATTTTGATTTCAAACTAGTTAGCTTTGATGTTTCCTCACTTTTCACTAAAGTTCCAGTTGATGACCTTTTAGAATATTTATTTGATGTCTTGGATGACATTCATTTACCTGTTTCAAAGTCTAATTTCATTGAACTGATCAAATTGCGTATAAAGGACTGTATTTCAATTTAGTGGAGATAATTATGCTCAAAAATTTGGTATGTCGATGGGTAAGCCTCTTTCACCTGTACTAAGTAATCTTTAAAAGGAATTTTTTGAAACAAAAATACTAAAGGATATCTTACCTTCTAATGCAATTTCGTTTCGGTATGTAGATGATGTTCTCTGTGTTTGGCCAACAAATGAAAATTTACAAATATTTCTCACCATACTTAACAATTTAGTACCTTCCATCAAATTTACTGTAGAAAATGAAAATAATGGTATGTTACCATTTTTAGATTGTATGATCCATAGACAAGGAAATAAGTTTAAGTTTAGCATATACAGAAAACCCACCGATGTATGCTCATATATCCATTATTACTCATCTCAACATGACAGAAAAATTATCATCATTTCAATCTATGTTCCTTAGGGCATTACGTATTTGCAGTCCAGAGTTTATTGATGATGAGTTTGAGAAAATATATTCTATTGGATCTAAGTTAAAGTACCCTAGATCTTTCATTGATAAATCCCTTAAGGTAGCAAAGAAATTATTTTATAGAATTGAGGCCAAATCTCCCATTGACATCAAGAATCTTTTAGCTTTCCCTTTTCATAATGATTTCACTTTGCTTCCCATGTTGCTTAAATCCTTTAATGTAAATGTTGCCTTTAGCAGCAATAATACTATAAAGAATATCTTAATCAGGAATTCACCAGAAAATTCTCTTGGTTGCATCTATATAGTGCCTTGTGGAAACTGTGATAAATCTTATGTTGGTGAGACTGGTAAGGATCTTTCTGTTAGACTTAAGCAACATAAATATAGTATAAGAACGGGACAAGAATCAAATGCCTTGTTTAATCATGTTAAGAACTATGATCATTGTATTGACTGGAGTAAAGCCATCTCAGTTATTAACTCTAACTCTATTACGAAGAGAAGTATCATTGAATCTTCTATTATTAAATACACAAAGAATTATAATCTTAACATTAAGACAACTTTATTGTTGATAAGATTTTTAAAATGATAAGTTCATGAACGCTCGTTGTATGTTTTGGACAATCACATGCTTACCAAATGACGTCCTGGCTTCGTCTCTTCGATGTATATCAACTGACTGTTATATTTCTCTCTTGTGTCTCCCCTGATGATGTGATTATTACGCGAAAGTGCACTTGGGAACTTCTCGTGTTTCATTTTCCCCGTGGACTCACTGGAATATCTTCATCACGCGAAAAATTGTGATCCTTTCCAACATGGATTCCACACGGCTCTTCTATCACTTCTCTACAAGCTGTCATGGACTTTCTCCTTTCGTTACTGCTTTCTCCAAATCGCTAATCAAGACTCACCAGCTGAATTTACGATTTGAATTCCTGAGGAAATGCCTTAATGAACAAGTGATGCCAAGATTTGTCCTACCTCAACGTCTGTTGCAGCTGTCTGGTCGACCATTTGACCAATTTCAAAATATTATTTTAAAGAAAAACATTGAATTAAAGAAACTTGAAATGGA
Source organism: Panulirus ornatus (assembly GCF_036320965.1). NCBI lineage: Eukaryota > Metazoa > Arthropoda > Malacostraca > Decapoda > Palinuridae > Panulirus > Panulirus ornatus. The sequence continues at coordinate 58,566,505 of NC_092226.1, forward strand.
GGAGGCTATTCGCATTTAAAGAAAGAAGAAACGTGCCTTTCAAATGGCAATACCGACACATTGGAAGAACCGGATGTTGGACTATTGCTATGATGAATTAAAGAAAGAACGCAATAGGCTACAAGTGTGACTAAATCGTAAGTTGGACCATCTTATTGAAAACAGCGACTGGACCAAGAACACAAACCCACCTTTTGTGGTAAACCTGTCGAATAAACTAGTAGATAAAGATTCCTTGTGCACATTAGGCTATGGTTTAAGTTTTGTGTGCTTCTAGAGAAGCCAGCCGTGTTGATATCACAAAGTCTTTTTGTAATTTAGAAAAATACAGTAATTTAAGCAATGATGATATAAATATCTGTAAGGCTTTAGTGTATGCCAGTTTGTCAAAATCAGTGGAGGCTAATTGCCCTAAAAGATTCATAAGAGCTATTAACATCTTAAAAAAAGACAAGGATACACATCTTACTAAAGCAGATAAGGCTAACACTGTCGTGATTTTAGACAAAAGTAACTATTTATCTAAAATGAATGATCTAAATGATAACACAACATATTCTACACATAGTAAAAATCCCTTAGAGGCAGTTAATTCTCACTTCAATAAAGAAATGAAGTTGTTGTTGAAAGGTAACATTTCTCTTATCAAATATTTTGTTATCTTTGTCCCCTTCATTGCCATATATGTATGGACTTATCAAAATAAATCCCTTAAGTTAGCAAAGGAATCATTTTATAGAGTTGAGCCTAAACCTCCCATTGACACCAAAAATCTTTTAGTTCTCCCTTTTAATAATAATTTCACTTTGCTTCCCATGTTGCTTAAATTCTTTAATGTAAATGTTGCCTTTAGCAACAATAATACTATAAAGAATATCTTAATCAGGAATTCACCAGAAAATTCTCTTGGTTGCATCTATATAGTGCCTTGTCGACACTGATAAATTTTGTGTTGGTCAGACTGGTAAGGGTCCTTCTGTTAGACGTAATCAACATAAATATAGTATAAAAAGGGACAGTAATCAAATGCCTTGTTCAATCATGTTAAAAACTATGATCATTGTAGTGACTGGAGTAACGCCATCTCAGTTACCTACTCAAACTGTATTACCAAGAGAAATATCATTGAATCTTCTATCATTAAAGACACAAAGAATTATAATCTTAATATTAGTGATGGTCTATACAAATTAGATATCTTTATTGTTGATAAAATTTGTAAAATAATAAGTTTATGAACGCTCGTTGTATGTTTTGGACAATCATATGTTTACCAAATGGCGTCCTAGCTTCATCTCTTCGATGTATATCAACTGACTGTTATATTTCTCTATTGTGTCTCTTCTAATGATGTTATTATTACACGAAAGTGGACTTGGGAACTTTTCGTGTTTTATTTTCCCCGTGGACTCATAGGAATATCTTGATCACGCGCAAAATTGTGATCCTTCCCAATATATATATATATATATATATATATATATATATATATATATATATATATATATATATATATATATATATATATATATATATATATATAGGGGATAGGGAAGAAAGAATACTTCCCATGTATTCCCTGCGTGTCGTAGAAGACTACTCATATATAAATATATATATATATATATATATATATATATATATATATATATATATATATATATATATATATATATATATATATATATATATATATTTTTTTTTTTCTTTTTTTTTTTCAGCTGTCTCCCGCGTTTGCGAGGTAGCGCAAGGAAACAGACGAAAGAAATGGCCTAACCCACCCCCATACACATGTATATACATACGTCCACACACGCAAATATACATACCTACACAGCTTTCCATGGTTTACCCCAGACGCTTCACATGCCTTGATTCAATCCACTGACAGCACGTTAACCCCGGTATGCCACATCGCTCCAATTCACTCTATTCCTTGCCCTCCTTTCACCCTCCTGCATGTTCAGGCCCCGATCACACAAAATCTTTTTCACTCCATCTTTCCACCTCCAATTTGGTCTCCCTCTTCTCGTTCCCTCCACCTCCGACACATATATTCTCTTGGTCAATCTTTCCTCACTCATTCTCTCCATGTGCCCGAACCATTTCAAAACACCCTCTTCTGCTCTCTCAACCACGCTCTTTTTATTTCCACACATCTCTCTTACCCTTACGTTACTTACTCGATCAAACCACCTCACACCACACAGTGTCCTCAAACATCTCATTTCCAGCACATCCATCCTCCTGCGCACAACTCTATCCATAGCCCACGCCTCGCAACCATACAACATTGTTGGAACCACTATTCCTTCAAACATACCCATTTTTGCTTTCCGAGATAATGTTCTCGACTTCCACACATTCTTCAAGGCTCCCAGAATTCTCGCCCCCTTCCCCACCCTATGATCCACTTCCGCTTCCATGGTTCCATCCGCTGCCAGATCCACTCCCAGATATCTAAAACACTTCACTTCCTCCAGTTTTTCTCCATTCAAACTCACCTCCCAATTGACTTGACCCTCAACCCTACTGTACCTAATAACCTTGCTCTTATTCACATTTACTCTTAACTTTCTTCTTTCACACACTTTACCAAACTCAGTCACCAGCTTCTGCAGTTTCTCACATGAATCAGCCACCAGCGCTGTATCATCAGCGAACAACAACTGACTCACTTCCCAAGCTCTCTCATCCACAACAGACTTCATGTTTGCCTCTCTTTCCAAAACTCTTGCATTCACCTCCCTAACAACCCCATCCATAAACAAATTAAACAACCATGGGGACATCACACACCCGTGCCGTAAACCTACATTCACTGAGAACCAATCACTTTCCTCTCTTCCTACACGTACACATGCCTTACATCCTCGATAAAAACTTTTCACTGCTTCTAACAACTTTCCTCCCACACCATATATTCT
>NC_092226.1:58569531-58609531 GCF_036320965.1 Panulirus ornatus
GAATGTGTTAGTGGTTTTGATGCACAAGACCATGTTATAGTGATGGGTGATTTGAATGCAAATGTGAGTAATGTGGCAGTTGAGGGAATAATTGGTATACATGTAGTATTCAGTGTTGTAAATGGAAATGGTGAAGAGCTTGTAGATTTATGTGCTGAAAAAGGACTGGTGATTGGGATTACCTGGTTTGAAAAGCGAGATATACATAAGTATACATATGTAAGTAGGAGAGATGGCCAGAGAGCGTTATTGGATTACGAGTTAATTGATAAACGCACGAAAGAGAGACTTTTGGATGTTAATGTGCTGAGAGGTGCAACTGGAGGGATGTCTGATCATTATCTTGTGGAGGCGAAGGTGAAGATTTTTGGGGGGTTTCAGAAAAGAAGAGAGAATTTTGGGATGAAGAGAGTGGTGAGAGTAAGTGAGCTTGGGAAGGAGACTTGTGTGAGGAAGTACCAGGAGAGACTGAGTGCAGAATGGAAAAAGGTGAGAACAAAGGAGGTAAGGGGAGTGGGGGAGGAATGGGATGTATTTAGGGAATTAGTGATCGCTTGCGCAAAAGATGCTTGTGGCATGAGAAGCATGGGAGGTGGGTTGATTAGAAAAGGTAGTGAGTGGTGGGATGAAGAAGTAAGATTATTAGTGAAAGAGAAGAGAGAGGCATTTGGACGATTTTTGCAGAAAAAAAATGCAAATGAGTGGGAGATGTATAAAAGAAAGAGGCAGGAGGTCAAGAGAAAGGTGCAAGAGGTGAAAAAGAGGGCAAATGACAGTTGTGGTGAGAGAGTATCATTAAATTTTAGGGAGAGGTGATAACAAGTAGTGGTGATGTGAGAAGTAGATGGAGTGAGTATTTTGAAGGTTTGTTGAAAGTGTTTGATGATAGAGTGGCAGATAAAGGGTGTTTTGATCGAGGTGGTGTGCAAAGTGAGTGGGTTAGGGAAAATGATTTGGTAAATAGAGAAGAGGTAGTAAAACCTTTACGGAAGATGAAAGCCGGCAAGGCAGCAGGTTTGGATGGTATTGCAGTGGAATTTATTAAAAAAGGGGGTGACTGTATTGTTGACTGGTTGGTAAGGTTATTTAATGTATGTATGATATATGATGAGGTGCCTCAGGATTGGCGGAATGCTTGCATAGTGCCATTGTACAAAGGCAAAGGGGATAAGAGTGAGTGCTCAAATTACAGAGGTATAAGCTTGTTGAGTATTCCTGGTAAATTATATTGGAGGGCATTGATTGAGAGGGTTAAGGCATGTACAGAGCATCAGATTGGGAAGAGCAGTGCGGTTTCAGAAGTGGTAGAGGATGTGTGGATCAGGTGTTTGCTATGAAGAATGTATGTGAGAAATACTTAGAAAAGAAATGGATTTGTATATGGCATTTATGGATCTGGAGAGGGCATATGATAGAGTTGATAGAGATGCTCTGTGGAAGGTTTCAAGAATATATGGTGTGGGAGGCAAGTTGTTAGAAGTAGTGAAGTTTTTATCGACGATGTAAGGCAAGTGTACGTGTAGGAAGAGAGGAAAGTGATTGGTTCTCAGTAAATGTGGGTTTGCGGCAGGGGTGTGTGATGTCTCCATGGTTGTTTAATTTGTTTATGGATAGGGTTGTTAGGGAGGTGAATGTAAGAGTTTTGGAAAGACGGGCAAGTATGCAGTCTGTTGTGGATGAGAGAGCTTGGGAAGTGAGTCAGTTGTTCTTCGCTGATGATACAGCGCTGGTGGCTGATTCATATGAGAAACTGCAGAAGCTGGTGACTGAGTTTGGTAAAGTGTGTGAAAGAAGAAAGTTAAGAGTAAATGTGAATAAGAGCAAAGTTATTAGGTACAGTAGGGTTGAGGGTCAAGTCAATTGGGAGGTAAGTTTGAATGGAGAAAAACTGGAGGAAGTAAAGTGTTTTAGATATCTGGGAGTGGATCTGGCAGTGGATGGAACCATGGAAGCAGAAGTGAATCATAGGGTGGGGGAGGGGGCGAAAATTCTGGGAACCTTGAAGAATGTTTGGAAGTCGAGAGCATTATCTGGGAAAGCAAAAATGGGTATGTTTGAAGGAATAGTGGTTCCAACAATGTTGTATGGTTGCGAGGCGTGGGCTAAGGATAAAGTTGTGTAGAGGAGGGTGGATGTTTTGGAAATGAGAATTTTGAGGACAATATGTGGTGTGAGGTGGTTTGATCGAGTAAGTAATGTAAGGATAAGAGAGATGTGTGGAAATAAAAAGAGTGTGGTTGAGAGAGCAGAAGAGGGTGTTTTGAAATGGTTTGGTCACATGGAGAGAATGAGTGAGGAAAGATTGACCAAGAGGATATATGTGCCACAGTTTGAGGGAACGAGGAGAAGTGGGAGACCAAATTGGAGGTGGAAAGATGGAGTGAAAAAGATTTTGAGTGATCGGGGCCTGAACATGCAGGAGGGTGAAAGGCGTGCAAGGAATAGAGTGAATTGGAACGATGTGGTATACCGGGGTCGACGTGCTGTCAATGGATTGAACTAGGGCATGTGAAGCGTCTGGGGTAAACCATGGAAAGTTTTGCGGGGCCTGGATATGGTAAGGTAGCTGTGGTTTCGGTGCATTATTACCTGACAGCTAGAGACTGAGTGTGAACGAATGGGGCCTTTGGTGTCTTTTCCTAGCGCTACCTCGCACACATGAGGGGGGAGGGAGTTGTTATTCCATGTGTGGCGAGGTGGCGATGGGAACAAATAAAGGCAGACAGTATGAATTATGTATATGTGTATATATGTATATGTCTGTGTGTATATACATGTGTACATTGAGATGTATAGGTATGTATATTTGCGTGTGTGGACGTGGATGTATATACATGTATATGTGTGCGGTTTTGGGCCATTCTTTCGTCTGTTTCCTTGCGCTACCTCGCTAACGCGGGAGACAGCGACAAAGCAAAATATAAATAGATAAATATGTATATATATATATATATATATATATATATATATATATATATATATATATATATATATATATATATATATATATATGTATATATATATAAATATATATATATAGATATATATATAAAACAACCCTCAAAAACCTACAAACCTAGACCACCATCTTGGTAAAACCACAGAAAAGAGTTTTATATAACTGATTTATCATCTCTTGAACCCGTACCTTCACCCTACATATTCATGATGACCATTACTATACCTTAGATGGCAAACATCTTTGGGGAGGGGGGGGGGTGTGAAAGTGAATAATGATTTTCAAGACGTAGAATGTTGTTCTCTATTTTTCTTTGTATGATTTGGTTTAGATTAGAAAAAGATATTCATCGCCAAGTGTCCATTATCTCTAGATTACATTCTATAAAGTTAAGTTGTATATCTCCTCCATCTAGAGCAGAGTCATGATGGGAATCGCCAGGGAATACTGGAGCGGAAAATGCTGCAGAAGTAGTTTAAATGGGCCTCGACATCAAAGTCAACTGCTCAAAGTTCCTATGAAAGGACTCGAATTTCCCCGAGGCTGTGTTAACTACGACAGAATTTCTACGCAAACTTTGCTGCTCGCCGACTTCAGTTCTGGTTCTTTACTTTATGTAAACATTATTGCAGAATGAAGAAGGATGTACAGCGCCTGTGGGAGCATACATTGTACAATATTTTGTAGGTGCAAGTAGCACTTTTGTGCCATATCAAGTGCGTATGATTACGGAACTCACACACACACACACACACACACACACACACAATCTACTTCGATAGACAGATGGATAAGAGAATGAGAGGGAACTAAGAACGCAAGTCAGGGATACCCTTGCAAAATGGATTGAGTGGTCTGTTTGGGACCAATGCTCCCCATGATCTAGATAAATTGGATTCCTACTTGAATGTATTTGTCGATAATCCCAAGTTTATGATGCGGGTGAAAAGCTAAGAGGATTGCAAGAGTCGAAAAGGGAGCCTGGACAAACTCCAGAGTTGGTCTGAAATGTGGATGAAGAAATTCAGGTCGATAAATGTAAAGTGATGAGGATGGGACACAGTGAAAGAAGATAAGGCAGGAAAAGATGAAATAGATGAAATGTATCTATTGTCAAATTGCATACATGATACAAAATGAAGTTCTTTATAGCTAGAAACTCAGTTCAAGGTTAAAAAGTATAAAAATGATAAAATAGAAATTATAGAATATCACATAAAAGTACAAAGTAAAACATCATATAAAGAATCATCTATTGCATTCAGAAGTTATATCACAAAAGAGTTACAGCGTCTTTAGATGATTAAACAGTAGAATGTTTTATGGTACAAATGATTTCCTGAATCTATCGTTGCGCTGAATAGGCAGAGACAGTCTTCTTCCTGACCTTAGAAATACATAGTATTGGTGTAGAGGATGACGGGCAGCATCTTGCATGATCTTCTCCACCTGCTTCACTGTACATTCATCATACAGCATATCTAATGCTTTAGTGTTTACACCTAGTTTCTTAGCTTTCTTAGCAATTTTCTCATTTTTTTTTATTCTTACTGTTTTTAGCTTGCCATACTAGGTGGAATTCTGAAAACGTAAAATTGAATCTGTAATTGACGCATGAAAAACGTTGATTATTGCGTTGTCTATATGTATACTATTTAAGATACGTACAAAGCGTAATCTCTGATTACATTCTTATATACATGGTCATCTATGAGAAAGCCAAGATACTTGTACTGACTCAATTTTTCTACATTTTCATCTTTAATTGTAATTAAGTTTCGCGCATTTAGTTTTTTTGTCCCTAAAACCCATTATACTCTCTTTGGTTTCTTTACATTCAAGTGCAGGTAATTTGTTTTACACCACTCAACAAAGCAACTAACCTCTGCATTATAATCATTATCATTATCATTTATATTTTCCTATAGTTACTGCATCATCAGCATATTTCAAAATAGCACATTTGCTTAAAAACACTTATATAGCCTCGACATAGATATAATCTAGGAGGATATAAGCTTCAGGGATCTGTGTGTGAGAGTCTAGTGTTTATACAACGTCCCCAACCAGCTGCCAGAGTCTCACATTCGGAGAGCAGTAAGGGAAACGAACTGTCTCCTAGTAGATACCAGAATAAAACTCAAGTATTATGGATAAGAAAATATTTAGCAAGCTGTTCACATCCTACAATGAGCTAAAATTAGAATCTGACTATTAAGTTAGGCCATGAACTTAAAGAAGCATTATAAGAAAATAACATAGGTCTAGAGCAGGGTCAAACGATACTAAAATTAAGAAAGCTGAGACACAGAGAAACGTTAGAGACCTTAAATTTGTCACTCATGAAAGGAAGAAAGCTAAGAGGTGACATTACCACAAGGTTGGGTTAGTCAGTTCCTATTTACAGAGAGCTTGGCATTCGCTGCGGACTCGAGTGAGACACTGCACAAGCTAGTGTGTAAGCTGGGAGAGTTTGTAAACGGAGGAAGTAGAGTGTTAATGGGATTAAAAATAAAGTTATGAGGTTTTATAGGGATGAGTGACGGGTGAGTTTGAGTGTGTCTGAATGGTAAGAACCTTAAGTCAGGAGAATGTTTTAGATACCTGGTAGTGAAAATGACATTGAATGGAACATTGGTAGTAAAAGTGAACTAACTTTACGGACGGTGAGGGGCGAAAACCTTTGTTGCACTGTGTAACGTGTGGAAAGAGACCTCATTGTCTGTGAGGGCAAAGATGAGGAGAAAATGATTGATCGCGAGGTATACCAACAATGCGTTATGGATGCAAGTCTTGGAAGCCTTAGGAGAAAATATGGTGTAAGGAAACATCATCGTATAAGGTATGACACTGTAAGAAAAAGGTGTGGTAATAGGGGGAATACAAAATTGTAAGCTGAACAAGGTGTGCTGAATTGGTTTGAACTAGTGGTAAGGATGAGTGAAGAGTGATCGACCGAAGCGTTATATGTCAGAAATGAAAGAAGCAAGATGGAGAGGAAAACCAAAAATATACAAGGAATATTGAAAAAAGGCATGAGAGGCATGACGAGAGAAAGAGCTTGGGAGTGATGGGGAATCAGAGGAAGAAGTGTGCTATCCATGGGCTCAATCGAGGCATAGGAATAGGCCAGAGGAAGGCACGGAAAAGGCCGTACACAGAGCACTCTGGTGCGTTATACATGACAGGGAGACAATTGATATAAGGATATGAGGCTGTAATTCGTACGTCTCGAACATTTCTATCCTATCGTGGGAAGCGGTGACCACGTGTGAAAAGAAAAAAATCTACAATATGAAAATCACTTTTCTATTTTCGTTGCAAATGAACGTTTCTCCTTTGAAGTCTTTATAATCTTATTATTATCATTATCATTCTTTTTCGCTGTCTCCCGAGGTAGCGCAAGGAAAGAATGGCCCAACGAAAAGAATGGCCCAAACCACCCACATACACATGTATATATATACACGTCCACACACGCACACAAACATACATATACAACTCAACGTATACATATATATACATACAGAAACAAATACATATATACACATGTACATAATTCATACTGCCTGCCCTTATTCATTTCCGTCGACACCCCGCCACGCATGAAATGAAAACTCCCTCCCCCGCATGTGTGCGAGGTAGCGCTAAGAAAAACAACAAGAGTCACATTCGTTCACATTCAATCATATATAATGCACCGAAACCACAGCTCCCTTTCCACATCCAAGCCCCAAAAACCTTTACATGGTTTACCGCAGACGCTTCACATGCCCTGGTTCAATCCATTGACAGCACGTCAACCCCGGTATACCACATCGTTCCAACTCACTCTATTCCTTGCACTCCTTTCACCCTCTGAATGTTCAGGCCCCGACCACTCAAAATCTTTTTCACTCCATTTTTCCACCTCCAATTTGGTCTCCCACTTCTCGTTCCCTCTACCTTTGACATATATATCCTCTTTGTCAATGTTTCCTCACCCATTCTCACCTTGTCACCAAACCATTTCAAAACACCCTCTTCTGCTCCCTCAATCATATATATATTTTTTTTTTACCACACATCTCTCTTACCCTCTCATTACCTACTCGATCAAACCACCACACACCACATATTGTTCTCAAACATCTCATTTCCGGCACATCCACCATCCTCCGCACAACTCTATCTATAGCCCAAGCCTCGCAACCATATAACATTGTTGGAACCACTATTCCTTCAAACATGCACATTTTTGCTTTCCAAAATAACGTTCTCCACACATTTTACAACGCTACCAGAAGTTTCGTCCCCTCCCCCATCCCATGATTTATATCCGCTTCTATAGTTCCATCCGCTGCCAGATCCACTCCCAGATATCTAAGACACTTCACTTCCTCCAGTTTTTCTCCATTCAGATTTATCTCACATTGACTTGACCCTCAACCCTACTGTACCTAATAACCTTGCTCTTATTCACATTTACTCTCAGCTTTTTTCTTTCTCACTCTTTACCAAACTCAGTCACCAGCTTCTGCAGTTTCTCACCCGAATCAGCCAACAGCGATGTATCATCAGCGAACAACAACTGACTCACTTCCCAAGCTCTCTCATCCCCAACAGACTGTATACTTGCCCCTCTTTCCAAAACTCTTGCATTCACCTCCCTAACAACCCAATCTATAAACAAATTTAACAACCATGGAGACATCACACACTCCTGCCACAAACTTACATTCACTGAGAACCAAACACTTTCCTTTCTTCCTACTCGCACACATGCCTTTTCACTGCTTCTAGCAACTTACCTCCCACACCATATATTCTTAGTACCTTCTACAGAGCATCTCTATCAACTCTATCATATGCCTTCTCCAGATCCATAAATGCTACATACAAATCTATTTGCTTTTCTAAGTATTGCTTACATACATTTTGCAAAGCAAATACCTGATCCACACATCCTCTACCACTTCTGAAACCACACTGCTCTTCCCCGGTCTGGTGCTCCTGTACATGCCTTCACCCTCTCAATCAATACCCTTCCATATAATTTCCCCAGGAATACTCACCAAACTTATACCTCTGTAATTTAAACACTCATTCTTATCCCGTTTGCCTTTCTACAATGTCACTAAGCAAGCATTCCGCCAGTCCTCAGGCACATTACCATGAGTCATACATACACTGAATAACCGTACCAAACAGTCAACAATACAGTCATCCCCTTTTTTAATAAATTCCCCTTCAGTACCAGCGAAACCCACTGCCTTGCCGGCTTTCATCTTCCGTAAAGCTTTTACTACCTCTTCTCTGTTTACCAAATCATTCTCCCTAACCCTCTCACTTTTCACACCACCTCGACCAAAACACCCTATATCTGCCACTCTATCATCAAACACATTCAACAAACCTTCAAAATACTCATTCCATCTCCTCACATCACCACTACTTTTTATCACCTCCCCATTAGCCCCCTTCTATGATGTTCCCATTTATTCCCTTGTCTTACGCACTTTATTTACCTCCTTCCAAAACATCTTTTTATTCTCCCTAAAATTTAATGATACTCTCTCACCCAAACTCTGATTTGCCCTTTTTTTCGCACCTTTCTCTTGACCTACTGCCTCTTTCTTTTATACATCTCCCACTCATTTGCATTATTTCCCTGGAAAAATAGTCCAAATGCATCTCTCTTCTCTTTCACTAATAATCTTACCTCTTCATCCCACCACTCACTGCCCTTTCTAATCTGCCCACCTCCCACGCTTCTCATGTCACATGCATCTTTTCCACAAGCCATCACTGCTTCCCTATATACAACCCATTTCTCCCCCACTCCCTTTACGTCCTTTATTCTCACCTTTTTCTATTCTCTACTCAGTCTCTCCTGGTACTTCCTCACACAGGTCTCCTTCCCAAGTTCACTTACTCTCACCACTCTCTTCACCCTAACATTCTCTCTTCTTTTCTGAAAACCTCTACAAATCTTCACCTTCGCCTCCACAAGGTAATGATCAGACAGTCCTCCAGTTGCACCTCTCAGCACATAAACATCCAAAAGTCTCTCTTTCGTGCGCCTGTCAATTAACTCGTAATCCAATAACGCACTCTGGCCATCTCACCTACTTAAATACGTATACCGATGTGTATCTCTCTTTTCAAACCAGGTATTCCCAATTACCAGTCCTTTTTCAGCACATAACTCTACAAGCTCTTCACCATTACCATTTACAACACTGAACACCCCATGTACACCAATTATTCCCTCAACTGCCACATTACTCTCCTTTGCATTCAAACCACCCATCACTATATCCCGGTCTCGTGCATCAAAACTACCAACACACTCACTCAGCTGATCCCAAAACACTTCCCTCTCATGATCTTTCTTCTTATGCCCAGGTGCATATGCACCAATAATCACCCCTCTCTCTCCATCCACTTTCAATTTTACCCATATCAATCTAGAGTTTACTTTCTTACATTCTATCACATACTCCCACCACTTCTGTTTCAGTATTGCTACTCCTTCCCTTGCTCTTGTCCTCTCACGAACACCTGACTTTACTCCCAAGACATTCCCAAACCACTCTTCCCCTTTACCCTTTAGCTTCGTTTCACTTAGAGCCAAAACATCCATGTTCCTTTCCTCAAACATACTACCTATCTTTCCTTTTTTCTCATCTTGGTTACATCCACACATATTTAGACACCCCAATCTGAGACTTCTAGGAGGAGGAGCACTTCCCGCGAGCACTCCCCGTTTAGAATGTTAAAATACTGGGAGGGGAGGGTTTCAAGCCCCCCGCTCCCGTCCCCTTTAGTCGCCTTCTAGGACACGTGAGGACTGAGTGGGAAGTATTCTTTTTCCCCTATCCTTATAATTACAGCAACAAAAGACTCATCTTACGAAATATCAGATAAAGAAACAGAAGGAGGTTTTCATTTATGTGTAAGCATCTTCATGAGATGTATGTCTGGGCCAGGAGCACGGTAGGGCGATTCAGTCCCTATCAAAACTCCACTAGATTATGTGAGCAAAGAATTGAAAATGGATTCAGTTACACAATGCCTGACAGGTTTATGTGAAAGAAAGACTGTAGAGGATAGATATGGATGGATACCAACGGAGCCAGCGTACAAAAACAATATTGATATTGTGCGTCCATTGACTTTTATTACAAATGTTTCTGACTGTTTGATTATACGTTTTTGTATGTTTTATGTGTATGTATCTTCATACGGATAAGTTTATGTATATATGTGTGAATGCATTATGCCTATTTGCACTATACGGGGAGAGAGTTCTACACCCATGTGACACCATCTCGAACTTCCTCTACCATCACGCAAATGATCAACTCTGTATGCGGTCCACACTCACACTCTGAAAACTATTGTATGATGAAACTACTTTTTCACAAATTTTATATCATGCTTTATGGCCTCCGGTTGCTCTATCCTTACAGCTGTAGAAGAACTATTGACTGTCTATATCTAATTGTTTAATAGATGCAATGATTGTGATCAGGTCATACCTTACTCTACTTTCTTCCGCTAGCCTTTCCCTGTAAATCACCTCCACCGTATAACAGTATTAGTTCCTCATGCTTCCCTAAGTGCAGTGACCAAACTTTAGAGGTATAATCTGGATTTGGCCTTGTATCAGACATGTACTTAAATGCAGTTCTAATATATACCGGTAGACAGTTTGTTCTGTTTGCAATTTTTCTGTGGTTACGGACGATGGCAGCCCACAAGTTTCTGTTACACAGAAATTCCTTCAGCTTATTTCCTACTAAATGATAGCCATATTGAGGCTTTTTGTAACTGTGTTCTATCCCTATTCTTCTACATTTACTCGGGTCGAGTTTCATTAACCATATGTTGGACCAACTTTGAGGTTTGTCACACTCCTGTTGTAAGTTAATATAATCTCCCTTGCTTTACAGTTTCCTAGTGATCTTGGCATCTTTCGGAATCATGAACAGGTAGAAGTCCAGTCCTTCTGGCAGTTTATTTACGTAGTTGAAGAAGAGCAGTAGTCCCGGAACAGAACCTTGCATCACGCCACTGGTGATCTCGAATCATATCAAGAAAGCACCTTTTACATTCGACATTCCCTTTCACTATGATGATCATCTATTCGTCTGAAGAGTCTCCCCACTACTCCCGCCTGGACATCCAGTATCTTCACCAGCCTCATATTTGCCAAAGTGATTGGTGGCACTCTTGATACAAACGATCCACCCAAACCTCTCTTTTTTGTCAACCAGACAGAACACTCTCTTACAAATCTAAGAGGTTCTTTACACATGAACATCTTTTCTTGAAACCGTGTTGCCTTTCCTTACTCTAAAGGAACTTACCCATTTGGTGTCGGATAAAAGGATCAGGAAAACCAAAGCAGACTGTGAGGTGAAGACAACTCTTCTGAGTTCTTTCAAATTTACAGAACTTAAGCAAGAGTAGGAGCTGAACCAATTAAAACAGATTCAGGTATCTTAACAGGAAATCAATAACGCTAATCTTTATATTTATATCCTCTCTCTGTATAAACAAAAGAAAATCTAAGCACCATAATAGAGGTCACAGAAATACATAAATGAAGTGAAGAAAAACAAATTTAGCAAATTTTTTGTATCTAGAGATAATGTGAAATGTGTCTAACTCTATAAAGTGCATATCTATATGAACGGCACAACTATATAAAAGCGAAAATCATATAGACTTGAAATTCATTATAGTATCCTTATCAAAGCACTATCAGAAGGAATTTATCATCCTGTTATCATTATTATTATCAATATTATCAGTTATCATTATTATCATTATTATTATTATTATTATCATTATTATCATTATCATTATTATTATTATTATTATTATTATTATTATTATTATTATTATTATTATTATTATTATTATTATTATTATTATCATTATTATTATTACTATAATCATCATTATCACTGTTATTAATATTACTATTATTATTATCATATTTATTATTATCATCATTATTATTATCATTATTATTGTCATTATTATCATTATCATTACTGTTTATATTTTCCTTTCTTGGTCGCCGTGTCAAACGCTAGCAGCGCCAGGTACGGACGAAAAAAATGGCCTCATCTACTCACGTCCATTTTCTATCATGCACGTGTAATGCATCAAAACCAGAGGCCCCTATCCACAACCAGGTCCTACATCCCTTTACGCAGTTTCATTTGGCTGCTTCGCAAGCTTTGATTCAGTCTATTGAAAATATATGTCCCGCGTCCTCTCATACCTCATGGCTCCAATTTACTCGATCCTGTGCACGTCTTACACACTTCAGCATGCTTGAGCCCCGAGCATTCGCAACCTTTTTTTACCCATTCTTTCATTTCCAATTTGGCCATCTCCTTCTAGCCCACTACACTTCTGACAAAAATCCTCATTGTCAAACTCTTGTCACTCATTCTCCCCATATGCTTGAACCATTTTTTCAGTTCTCTCAATCAGATCCTTCTTATTGCCACAGCTTTCCCTTATCCCATAAGGTTACATATACCGCATATTGTCATCAAGTATTCTCTGTCCAATACACTGAAATTTTTCCATGCATTGTCATTCAAAGCCTCTGCCTTACTTCTGTGCTGCAGCGTCTGGACCACTATGCCTTAAGATGATCATATCCTTCTCCCTCACAGCAAGTCATCTCCTTTTCCATAGCCCTTGTGCTTCCAATATCTCCATATCTACTCTCAGATAACTAAGATACTTATTATGTGATAGAGTCCAAGAAAATAAACTCTAGATTGATATGGATAAAACTGAAAGTGGATGGAGGGAGATGGGAAATTATTGGTGCACATGCAACTGGGCATGAGAAGAAAGATAATGAGAGGCATATGTTTAGGGAGCAGCTGAGTGAGTGTGTCAGTAGTTTTGATGCACAAGACCGGGTTATAGTGATGGGTGATTTGAAAGCAAAGATGAGTAATGTGGCAGTTGAGGGAATAATTGGTGTACATGGAGTGTTCAGTGTTGTAAATAAAAATGGTGAGCAGCTTGTAGATTTAAGTGCTGAAAAAGGACTGGTGATTGGGAATACCTGGTTTAAAAAGAGAGATATACATAAGTATACGTATGTAAGTATGAGAGATGGCCAGAGAGAGTATTATTGGATTACGTATTAATTGATAGGCGCGCGAAAGAGAGACTTTTGGATGTTAATGTGCTGAGAGGTGCAACTGAAGGGATGTCTGATCATTATCTTGTGGAGGCGAAGGTTAAGATTTGTAGAGGTTTTCAGAAAAGAAGAGAAAATGCTGGGGTGAAAAGAGTGGTGAGATTAAGTGAGCTTGGGAAGGAGACTTGTATGAGGAAGTACCAGGAGAGGCTGAGTACAAAATGAAAAAAGGTGAGAACGAAGGACGTAAGGGAAGTTGGAGAGGAATGGAACGTATTTAGGGAAGCAGTGATGGCTTGCGTAAAAGATGTTTGTGGCATGAGAAGCGTGGGAGGTGGGCAGTTTAGAAAGGGAAGTGAGTAGTGGGATGAAAAAGTAAAATTATTAGTGAAAGAGAAGAGAGAGGCATTTGGACGATTTTTGCTGTAAAATAATGCAAATGACTGGGAAAGAGGCAATAGATCAAGAGAAAGGTGTAAGAGGTGAAAAAGAGGGCAAATCAGAGTTGGGATGAGAGAGTATCATTAGATTTTAGGGAGAATAAAAAGATGTTTTGGAAGGAGGTAGTCCTTTTTCAGCACATAAATCTACAAGCTCTTCACCATTTCCATTTACAACACTGAACACCCCATGTATACCAATTATTCCCTCAATTGCCAAATCACTCACCTTTGCATTCAAATCACCCATCACTAGAACCCGGTCTTGTGCCTAAAGACCACTAACAAACTCATTTAGCTGCTCCCAAAACACTTGCCTCTCATGATCTTTCTTCTCATGACCAGGTGCATATGCACGAATAATCACCCATCTCTCTCCATCAGCTTTCAGTTTTACCCATATTAATCTAGAATTTACTTTCCTTCACTCTATCACATACTCCCACAACTCCTAATTCAGGAGTAGTGCTACTCCTTCCCTTGCTCTCGTCCTCTCACTAACCCCTGACTTTACTCCCAAGACATTCCCAAACCACTCTTCCCCTTTACCTTTGAGCTTCCTTTCACTCAGAGCCAAAGCATCCAGGTTCCCTTCCTCAAACATACTACATATCTCTCCTTTTTTCTCATCCTGATTACATCCACACACATTTAAACAACCCAATCTGAGCCTTCGAGGAGGATGAGCACTCCCCGCGTGACTCTTTCTTCTGTTCCCCTTTTAGAAAGTTAAAATACAAGGAGTGGAAGGTTTCTGGCCCCCCGATCCCGTCCCCTTTAGTCGCCATCTATGACACGTGAGGAATGCTTGGGAAGTATTCTTTCTCCCCTATCCCCAGGGATATATACATTATTCTTTCTTTTTATTTCCTTTGTCGCTGTCTCCCGCGTTTGCGAGGTAGCGCAAGGAAACAGACGAAATAAATGGTCCAATCCTACCCCCAGACACATGTATATACATACACGTCCACTGACGCAAATATACATACCCATACATCTCAATGTACAAATATATATATATATATATATATATATATATATATATATATATATATATATATATATATATATACACACACACAGACATACATACATACGTAGGCAAACAATTCATACTGTCTGACTTTATTCAATCCCATCGCCACCTCGCCACACATGGAATAAAATCCCCCTCCGCCCTCATGTGTGCGAGGTAGCGCTAGGAAAAGACAACAAAATCACATTCCTTCACACTCAGTCTCTATCTGTCATGCAATAATGCCCGAAACCACAGCTCCTTTCCACATCCAGGCCCTACTCAACTTTCCATGGTTTACCCCAGACGCTTCACATCCCCTGATTCAATCCATTGACAGGACGTCGACCCCGGTATACCGCATCGATCCAATTCACTCTATTCCCTGCTCGCCTTTCACCCTCCTCCATGTTCAGGCCCCGATCACTCAAAATATTTTTCACTCCATCTTTCCACCTCCAATTTGGTCTCCCACTCCTCCTCGTTCCCTCCACCTCCGACACATATATCCTCTTGGTCAATCTTTCCTCACTCATTCTCTACATGTGCGCAAACCAATTCAAAACACCCTCTTCTGCTCTCTCAACCACGCACTTTTTATTTCCAAACATCTCTCTTACCCTTACATTACTTACTCGATCAAACCACCTTACACCATATATTGTCCACAAACATCTCATTTCCAAAACATCCACCCTCCTGCGCACAACTCTATCATAGTCCACGCCTCGCAACCATACAACATTGTTGGAGCCACTATTCCTTCAAACATACCCATTTTTGCTTTCCGAGATAATGTTCTCGACTTCCACACATTCTTCAAGGCTCCCAGACTTTCGCCCCCTCCCCCACACTATGATTCACTTCCGCTTCCATGGTTCGATCCGCTGCCAAATGCAATCCCAGATATCTAAAACACTTTACTTCCTCCAGTTTTTCTCGATTTAAACTTACCTCGAATTGACCCTCAACCCTACTGTACCTAATAACCTTGATCTTATTCACATTTACTCTTAACTTTCTTCTTTCACACATTTTACCAAACTCAGTCACGAGCATCTGCAGCTTCTCACATGAATCAGCCACCTGTGCTGTATCATCAGCGAACAACAAATGACTCACTTCCCAAGCTCTCTCATCCCCAACAGACTTCATACTTGCCCACTCTTTCCAAAACTCTAGCATTCACCTCTCTAACAAACCTATCCATAAACAAATTAAACAAGCATGGAGACATCACACACCACTGCCGCAAACCTACATTCACTGAGAACCAATCACTTTCCTCTCTTCCTACACGTACACATGCCTTACATCCTCGATAAACACTTTTCACTGCTTCTAAAAACTTGCCCCCTACACCATATATTCTTAGTACCTTCCACAGAGCATCTCTATCAACTCTATCGTATGCCTTCTCCAGATCCATAAATGCTACATACAAATCCATTTGCTTTTCTACGTATTTCTCACATACATTCTTCAAAGCAAACACCTGATCCACAAATCCTCTACCACTTCTGAAACCACACTGCTCCTCCCCAATCTGATGCTCTGTACATGCCTTCACCCTCTCAATCAATACCCTCCCATATAATTTACCAGGAATACTAAACAAACTTATACCTCTGTAATTTGAGCACTCACTCTTATCCCCTTTGCCTTTGTACAATGGCACTATGCACGCATTCCGCCAATCCTCAGGCACCTCACCATGAATCATACATACATTAAATAACCTTACCAACCAGTCAACAATACAGTCACCCCCTTTTTTAATGAATTCCACTGCAATACCATCCAATCCTGCTGCCTTGCCGGCTTTCATCTTCCGCAAAGCTTTTACTTCTCTGTTTACCAAATCATTTTCCCTAACCCTCTCACTTTGCAGACCACCTCGACCAAAACACAGTATATCTGCCACTTTATCATCAAACACATTCGACAAACCTTCAAAATACTCACTTCATCTCCTTCTCACATCACCACTACTTGTTATCACCTCTACATTAGCCCCCTTTACTGAAGATCCCATTTGCTCCCTTGTCTTACGCAATTCATTGACCTCCTTCTAGAACATTTTATTATTCTCCCCAAAATTTAATGATGTTCTCTCACCCCAACTCTCATTTGCCCTCTTTTTCACCTCTCGCACCTTGCCCTTGAACTCCTGTCTCATTCTTTCATACATCTCTCACTCATTTGCATTTTTTCCCTGCAAAAACCGTCCAATGCCTCTCTCTTCTCTTTCACTAATAATCTTACTTCTTAATCCCACCACTCACTACCCTCTCTAATCAACCCACCTTCCACGCTTCTCATGCCACAAGCATCATTTGCGCAAGCCATTACTGCTTCCCTAAATACATCCCATTCCTCCCCCACTCCCCTTACCTCATATATATATATATATATATATATATATATATATATATATATATATATATATATATATATATATATATATATATATATATATATATATATATATATATATATATATATATATATACATATATATATATATATTTTTTTTTTTTTGTTTTTTTTTTTCTGTCTCCCACGTTTGCGAGGTAGCGCAAGGAAACAGACGAAAGAAATGGCCCAACCCACCCCCATACACATGTATATACATACGTCCAAACACGCAAATATACATACCTACACAGCTTTCCATGGTTTACCCCAGACGCTTCACATGCCTTGATTCAATCCACTGATAGCACGTCAACCCCGGTATACCACATCGCTCCAATTCACTCTATTCCTTGCCCTCCTTTCACCCTCCTGCATGCTCAGGCCCCGATCACTCAAAATCTTTTTCACTAAATCTTTCCAACTCCAATTTGGTCTCCCTCTTCTCCTCGTTCCCTCCACCTCCGACACATATATTCTCTTGGTCAATCTTTCCTCACTCATTCTCTCCATGTGCCCGAACCATTTCAAAACACCCTCTTCTGCTCTCTCAACCACACTCTTTTTATTTCCACACATCTCTCTTACCCTTACGTTACTTACTCGATCAAACCACCTCACACCACACATTGTCCTCAAACATCTCATTTCCAGCACATCCATCCTCCTGCGCACAACTCTATCCATAGCCCACGCCTCGCAACCATACAACATTGTTGGAACCACTATTCCTTCAAACATACCCATTTTTGCTTTCAGAGATAATGTTCTCGACTTCCACACATTCTTCAAGGCTCCCAGAATTTTCGCCCCCTCCCCCACCCTATGATCCACTTCCGCTTCCATGGTTCCATCCGCTGCCAGATCCACTCCCAGATATCTAAAAAACGTCCTCCACTTTTCTCCATTCAAACTTACCTCCCAATTGACTTGACCCTCAAGCCTACTGTACCTAATATCCTTGCTCTTATTCACATTTACTCTTAACTTTCTTCTTTCACACACTTTACCAAACTCAGTCACCGAGCTTCTGCAGTTTCTCACATGAATCAGCCACCAGCGCTGTATCATCAGCGAACAACAACTGACTCACTTCCCAAGCTCTCTCATCCCCAACAGACTTCATACTTGCCCCTCTTTCCAAAACTCTTGCATTCACCTCACTAACAACCCCATCCATAAACAAATTAAACAACCATGGAGACATCACACACGCCTGCCGCAAACCTACATTCACTGAGAACCAATCACTTTCCTCTCTTCCTACACGTACACATGCCTTACATCCTCGATAAAAACTTTTCACTGCTTCTAACAACTTGCCTCCCACACCATATATTCTTAATACCTTCCACAGAGCATCTCTATCAACTCTATCATATTCCTTCTCCAGATCCATAAATGCTGCATACATATATATATATATATATATATATATATATATATATATATATATATATATGTATATATATATATATATATATATATATATATATATATATATATATATATATATATATATATATATATATATATATATATATATAAATATATATATATATATATATATATATATATATATATATATATATATATATATATATATATATATATATATATATATATATATATATATATATATATATATATATATATATATACATATATATATATATATATATTATCCCTGGTGTTACGGGAGAAAGAATACTTCCCACGTATTCCCTGCGTGTCGTAGAAGGCGACTAAAAGGGAAGGGAGCGGGTGGCTGGAAATCCTCCCCTCTCGTTTTTTTTTTTTAATTTCCAAAAGTAGGAACAGAGAAGGTTGCCAGGTGAGGATATTCTCTCTAAGGCCCAGTCTTCTGTTCTTAACGCTACCTCACTAATGCGGGAAATGGCGAATAGTATGAAAGAAAGAAAAGAAAAGATATATATATATATATATATATATATATATATATATATATATATATATATATATATATATATATATATATATATATATATATATATATATATATGTATATATATATATATATATATATATATATATATATATATATATATATATATATATATATATATATATATATATACATATATATTTATCTATTCATTTTGCTTCGTCGCTGCCTCCCGCGTTAGCGAGGTAGCGCAAGGAAACAGACGAAAGAATGGCCCAACCCGCCCACATACACATGTATATATATACACGTCCACACACGCAAATATACATACCTATACATCTTAATGTACACATATATATATACACACACGGACATATACATATATACACATGTACATAATTTATACTGTCTGCCTTTATTTGTTCCCTTCGCCACCCCGCCACACATGAAATAACAACCCCCTCCCCCCTCATGTGTGCGAGGTAGCGCTAGGAAAGATACCAAAGGCCCCTTTCGTTCACACTCAGTCTCTAGCTGTCATGTAATAATGCACCGAAAACACAGCTCCCTTTCCACATCCAGGCCCCACACACTTTCCATGGTTTACCCCAGACGCTTCACATGCCCTGGTTCAATCCATTGACAGCACGTCGACTCCGGTATACTACTTCGTTCCAATTCACTCTCTTCCTTGCACGCCTTTTACCCTCCTGCATGTTCAGGCCCCGATCACTCAAAATATTTTTCACTCCATCTTTCCACCTCCAATTTGGTCTCCCATTTCTCCTCGTTACCTCCCCCTCCGACACATATATCCTCTTGGTCAATCTTTCCCCACTCATTGTCTCCATGTGACCAAACCATTTCAAAACACACTCTTCTGCTCTCTCAACCACACTCTTTTTATTTCCACACATCTCTCTTACCCTTACATTACTTACTCGATTAAACCACCTCACACCACATATTGTCCTCAAAAATCTCATTTCCAGCACATACACCCTCCTACGCACAACTCTATCCATAGCCTACGCCTCGCAACCATACAACATTGTTGGAACCACTATTCCTTCAAACATACCCATTTTTGCTTTCAGAGATAATGTCCTCGAATTCCAAACATTCTTCAAGGCTCCCAGAATTTTCGCCCCCTCCCCAACCCTATGATTCACTTACGCTTCCATGTTTCCATCCGCTGGCAGATCCACTCCTAGATATCTAAAACACTTTACCTCCTCCAGTTTTTCTCCATTGAAACTTACCTCCCAATTGACTTGACCCTTAAGCCTACTGTACCTAATAACCTTGCTCTTATTCACATTTACTCTTAACTTTCTTCTTTCACACACTTTACCAAACTCAGTCACCAGCTTCTGCAGTTTCTCACATGAATCAGCCACTAGCGCTGTATCATCAGGGAACAACAACTGACTCACTTCCCAAGCTCTCTCATCCACAACAGACTGCATACTTGCCCCTCTTTCCAAAACTCTTGCATTCACCTCCCTAACAACCCCAACCATAAACAAATTAAACAACCATGGAGACATCACACACCCCTGCCACAAACCTACATTCACTGAGAACCAATCACTTTCCTCTCTTCCTACACGTACACATGCCTTACATCCTCGATAAAAACTTTTCACTCCTTCTAACAACGTGCCTCCCACACCATATATTCTTAAAACCTTCCACAGAACATCTCTATCAACTCTACCATATACCTTCTCCAGATCCATAAATGCTACATACAAATCCGTATATTTTTCTAAGTAGTTCTCATATACTTTCCTCAAAGCAAGCATCTGATCCACACATCTCTACCACTTCTGAAACCACACTGCTCTTCCCCAAACTGATGCTCTGTACACGCCTTCACCCTTTCAATCAATACCTTCCTATATAATTTACCAGGAATACTCAACAAACTTATACCTCTGTAATTTGAGCACTCACTCTTATCCTCTTTCCCATTGTACAATGGCACTATACACGCATTCCGCCAATCCTCAGGCGCCTCACAATGAATCATACATACATTAAATAACCTTACCAACCAGTCAACAATACAGTCACCCCTTTTTCTAATACATTCCACTGCAATACCATCCAAACCAGCTGCTTTGCCGGCTTTCATCTTCCGTAAAGCTTTTACTACCTCTTCTCTATTTACCAAATCATTTTCTCTAATTCACTCACTTTGCACACCACCTCGACCAAAACACCCTATATCTGCCACTCTATCACCAAACACATTCAACAAACCTTCAAAATACTCACTCCATCTCCTTCTCACATCACCACTACTTGTTATCACCTCCCCATAAGCCCCCTTCACTGAAGTTCCCATTTGCTCCCTTGTCTTACGCACTTTATTTACCTCCTTTCAAAACATATTTTTATTCTCCCTGAAATTTAATGATACTCTCTCACCCCAACTTTCATTTGCTCTCTTTTTCACCTCTTGCACCTTTCTCTTGACCTCCTGCCTCTTTCCCTCATACCTCTCCCACTCATTTGCATTTTTTCCCTGCAGAAATCCTTCAAATGCCTCTCTCTTCTCTTTCACTAATAATCTTACTTCTTCATCCCACCACTCACTACCTTTTCTAATCAACCCACCTCTCACGCTTCTCATGCCACAAGCTTCTTTTGCGCAAGCCATCACTGCTTCCCTAAATACATCCCATTCCTCCCCCACTCTTCTTACCTCCTTTGCTCTAACCTTTTTCCATTCTGTACTCAGTCTCTCCTGGTACTTACTCATACAAGTCTCCTTCCCAAACTCACTTGCTCTCACCACTCTCTTCACCCCAATATTTTCTCTTCTTTTCTGAAAACCTCCACAAATCTTCACCTTCGCCTCCACAAGATAATGATCAGACATCCCTCCAGTTGCACCTCTCAGCACATTAACATCGAAAAGTCTCTCTTTCGTGCGTCTATCAATTAACACGTAATCCAATAATGCTCTCTGGCCATCTCTCCTACTTACACACGTATACTTATGTATATCTTGCTTTTTAAACCATTCATTCCCAATCACCAGTCCTTTTTCAGCACATAAATCTTCAAGCTCTTCACCATTTCCATTTACAACACTGAACACTCTATGTATACCAATTATTCCCTCAACTGCCACATTACTCACCTTTGCATTCAAATCATCCATCACTATAACCCGGTTTTTTGCATCAAAACCACTAACACACTCATTGAGCTGCTCCCAAAACACTTGCGTCTTATGATCTTTCTTCTCATGCCCAGGTGCATATGCACCAATAATCACCCATCTCTCTCCATCCACTTTCAGTTTTATCCATATCAATCTAGAATTTACTTTCTTACATTCTATGACACACTCCCACAACTCCTGATTCAGGAGTAGTGCTACTCCTTCACTTGCTCTCGTCCTCTCAGTAACCCCTGACTTTACTCCCAAGACATTCCCAAACCACTCTTCCCCTTTACCGTTTAACTTCGTTTCATTCAGAGCCAAAACATCCATGTTCCTTTCCTCAAACATACTATCTATCTCTCCTTTTTTCTCATCTTGGTTACATACACACACATTTAGGCACCCCAATCTGAGCCTCCGAGGAGGATCAGCACTCCTCGCGTGACTCCTTCTTCTGTTTCCCCTTTTAGAAAGTTAAAATACAAGGAGGGGAGGGTTTCTGGCCCCCCGCTCCCGTCCCCTTTAGTCGCCTTCTACGATACGTGAGGAATGCGTTGTAACTATTCTTTCTCCCCTATCCCCTATCCCAGGGATATATATATATATATATATATATATATATATATATATATATATATATATATATATATATATATATATATATATATATATATATATCCCAAAAATGGGTATGTTTGAAGGAATAGTGGTTCCAACAATGTTGTATGGTTGCGAGGCGTGGGCTATGGATAGAGTTGTGCGCAGGAGGATGGATGTGCTGGAAATGAGATGTTTGAGGACAATGTGTGGTGTGAGGTTGTTTGATCGAGTAGGTAACGTAAGGGTAAGAGAGATGTGTGGAAATAAAAAGAGCGTGGTTGAGAGAGCAGAAGAGGGTGTTTTGAAATGGTTTGGACACATGGAGAGAATGAGTGAGGAAAGATTGACCAAGAGAATATATGTGTCGGAGGTGGAGGGAACGAGGAGAAGAGGGAGACCAAATTGGAGGTGGAAAGATGGAGTGAAAAAGATTTTGTGTGATCGGGGCCTGAGCATGCAGGAGGGTGAAAGGAGGGCAAGGAATAGAGTGAATTGGAGCTATGTGGTATACCGGGGTTGACGTGCTGTCAGTGGATTGAATCAAGGCATGTGAAGCGTCTGGGGTAAACCATGGAAAGCTGTGTAGGTATGTATATTTGCGTGTGTGGACGTATGTATATACATGTGTATGGGTGTGGGTTGGGCCATTTCTTTCGTCTGTTTCCTTGCGCTACCTCGCAAACGCGGGAGACAGCGACAAAGCAAAAAAATAAAAACAAAAAAAATATATATATACAAATAATACAAATATATCTCCCCTTACTTAACAATTTCGTACCTTCCATCAAATTTACTATAGAAAATGAAAATAATGGTATGTTACCTTTTCTAGATTGCATGATCCATAGACAAGGAAACAAGTTTAAGTTTAGCATATACAGAAAACCTACCAATGTATGCTCATATATCCATTATTACTCATCTCAACATAACAGAGTTAAATTATCATCATTTCAATCTATGTTCCTAAGGGCATTACGTATTTGCAGTCCAGAGTTTATTAATGATGAGTTTGAGAAGATATATTCTATTGGATCTAAGTTAAAGTACCCTAGATCTTTCATTGATAAATCCCTTAAGTTATCAAAGACATTATTTTATAGAGTTGAACCCAAACCTCCCATTGACACCAAGAATCTTTTAGTTCTCCCTTTTAATAATAATTTCACTTTGCTTCACATGTTGCTTAAATCCTTTAATGTAAATGTTGCCTTTAGCAACAATAATACTATAAAGAATATCTTAATCAGGAAATCACCAGAAAATTCTCTTGGTTGCATCTATAAAGTTCCTCTTGGAAACTGTGATAAACTTCATGTTGGTCAAACTGGAAAGGATCT
The DNA here is from genome assembly GCF_036320965.1 of Panulirus ornatus. Taxonomy (NCBI): domain Eukaryota; kingdom Metazoa; phylum Arthropoda; class Malacostraca; order Decapoda; family Palinuridae; genus Panulirus; species Panulirus ornatus. The sequence continues at coordinate 58,593,556 of NC_092226.1, forward strand.
TTCTGTTAGACTTAAGCAACATAAATATAGTATAAGAACGGGACAAGAATCAAATGCCTTGTTTTAATCATGTTAAAAACTACGATCATTGCATTGACTGAAGTAACGCCATCTCAGTTGTTCACTCTAACTCTATTACTAAGAGAAATATCATTGAATCTTCTATTATTAAATACACAAAGAATTATAATCTTAATATTAGTGATGGTCTGTACAAATTAGATAGCTTTATTGTTGATAAGATTTGTAAAATGATAAGTTTATTGAGAAGCAATCACTTTCCTCTCTTCCTGCACGTGCAGAAGCCTTACATTGTCGATGAAAACATTTCACTGCTTCTAACAACTTGCCCTCACACCAAATATTCTTAGCACCTTCCTCATAGCATCTGTATCAGCTCTATCATATGTCTTCTCCTGATCCATAAATGCTACATACAAATCCATTTGGTTTTCTAAGTACTGCTCAAATATATGCTTCAAAGCAAAGAGAATGTCTATGTACATATATATTTATATATATATATATATATATATATATATATATATATATATATATATATATATATATATATTTGTTTTGCTTTGTCGCTGTCTCCCGCGTTAGCGAGGTAGCGCAAGGAAACAGACTAAAGAATGGCCCGACCCACCCACATACACATGTATATACATATACGTCCACACACACAAATATACATACCTATACATCTCATCGTATACATATATATACACACACAGACATATACATATATACACATGTACATAATTCATACTGTCTGCTTTTATCTATTCCGATCGCCACTTCGCCACACATGAAATAACAACCCCTTCCCCCCTCATATGTGCGAGGTAGCGCAAGGAAAAGACAACAAAGGCCCCATTCGTTCACACTCAGTCTCTAGCTGTCATGTATTAATGCTCCGAAACCACATCCAGGCCCCATAGAACTTTCCATGGTTTACTCCAGACGCTTCACGTGCCCTGGTTCAATCCATTAACAGCACGTCGACCCGGGTATACCACATCGTTCAAATTCACTCTGTTCCTTGCACGTCTTTCAGCCTCCTGCATGTTCAGGCCCCGATCACTGAAAATCTTTTCACTCTATATATATATATATATATATATATATATATATATATATATATTTTTTTTTTTTTTTCTTTTTTTTTTTTTTATACTTTGTCGCTGTGTCCCGCGTTTGCGAGGTAGCGCAAGGAAACAGACGAAAGAAATGGCCCAACCCCTCCCCCCATACACATGTATATACATACGTCCACACACGCAAATATACATACCTACACAGCTTTCCATGGTTTACCCCAGACGCTTCACATGCCTTGATTCAATCCACTGACAGCACGTCAGCCCCGGTATACCACATCGCTCCAATTCACTCTATTCCTTGCCCTCCTTTCACCCTCCTGCATGTTCAGGCCCCGATCACACAAAATCTTTTTCACTCCATCTTTCCACCTCCAATTTGGTCTCCCTCTTCTCCTTGTTCCCTCCACCTCCGACACATATATTCTCTTGGTCAATCTTTCCTCACTCATCCTCTCCATGTGCCCAAACCACTTCAAAACACCCTCTTCTGCTCTCTCAACCACGCTCTTTTTATTTCCACACATCTCTCTTACTCTTACGTTACTCACTCGATCAAACCACCTCACACCACACATTGTCCTCAAACATCTCATTTCCAGCACATCCATCCTCCTGCGCACAACTCTATCCATAGCCCACGCCTCGCAACCATACAACATTGTTGGAACCACTATTCCTTCAAACATACCCATTTTTGCTTTCCGAGATAATGTTCTCGACTTCCACACATTCTTCAAGGCTCCCAGGATTTTCGCCCCCTCCCCCACCCTATGATCCACTTCCGCTTCCATGGTTCCATCCGCTGCCAGATCCACTCCCAGATATCTAAAACACTTCACTTCCTCCAGTTTTTCTCCATTCAAACTCACCTCCCAATTGACTTGACCCTCAACCCTACTGTACCTAATAACCTTGCTCTTATTCACATTTACTCTTAACTTTCTTCTTCCACACACTTTACCAAACTCAGTCACCAGCTTCTGCAGTTTCACACATGAATCAGTCACCAGCGCTGTGTCATCAGCGAACAACAACTGACTCACTTCCCAAGCTCTCTCATCCCCAACAGACTTCATACTTGCCCCTCTTTCCAAAACTCTTGCATTTACCTCCCTAACAACCCCATCCATAAACAAATTAAACAACCATGGAGACATCACACACCCCTGCCGCAAACCTACATTCACTGAGAACCAATCACTTTCCTCTCTTCCTACACGTACACATGCCTTACATCCTCGATAAAAACTTTTCACTGCTTCTAACAACTTTCCTCCCACACCATATATTCTTAATACCTTCCACAGAGCATCTCTATCAACTCTATCATATGCCTTCTCCAGATCCATAAATGCTACATACAAATCCATTTGCTTTTCTAAGTATTTCTCACATACATTCTTCAAAGCAAAGACCTGATCCATACATCCTCTACCACTTCTGAAACCACACTGCTCTTCCCCAATCTGATGCTCTGTACATGCCTTCACCCTCTCAATTAATACCCTCCCATATAATTTACCAGGAATACTCAACAAACTTATACCTCTGTAATTTGAGCACTCACTCTTATCCCCTTTGCCTTTGTGCAATGGCACTATGCACGCATTCCGCCAATCCTCAGGCACCTCACCATGATTCATACATACATTAAATAACCTTACCAACCAGTCAACAATACAGTCACCCCCTTTTTTAATAAATTCCACTGCAATACCATCCAAACCTGCTGCCTTGCCGGCTTTCATCTTCCGCAAAGCTTTCACTACCTCTTCTCTGTTTACCAAATCATTTTCCCTAACCCTCTCACTTTGCACACCACCTCGACCAAAACACCCTATATCTGCCACTCTATCATCAAACACATTCAACAAACCTTCGCTGATTGGGAATACCTGGTTTAAAAAGCGAGATGTACATAAGTATACTTATGTAAGTAGGAGAGATGGCCAGAGAGCGTTATTGGATTACGTGTTAATTGACAGGCGTGCGAAAGAGAGACTTTTGGATGTTAATGTGCTGAGAGGTGCAACTGGAGGGATGTCTGATCATTATCTTGTGGAGGCTAAGGTGAAGATTTGTATGGGTTTTCAGAAAAGGAGAGTGAATGATGGGGTGAAGAGGGTGGTGAGAGTAAGTGAGCTTGAGAAGGAGACCTGTGTGAGGAAGTACCAGGAGAGACTGAGTACAGAATGGAAAAAGGTGAGAACAATGGAAGTAAGGGGAGTGGGGGAGGAATGGGATGTATTTAGGGAATCAGTGATGGATTGCGCAAAAGATGCTTGTGGCATGAGAAGAGTGGGAGGTGGGTTGTTTAGAGAGGGTAGTGAGTGGTGGGATGAAGAAGTAAGAGTATTAGTGAAAGAGAAGAGAGAGGCATTTGGACGATTTTTGCAGGGAAAAAATGCAATTGAGAGGGAGATGTATAAAAGGAAGAGACAGGAGGTCAAGAGAAAGGTGCAAGAGGTGAAAAAAAGGGCAAATGAGAGATGGGGTGAGAGAGTATCATTAAATTTTAGGGAGAATAAAAAGATGTTCTGGAAGGAGGTAAATAAAGTGCGTAAGACAAGGGAGCAAATGGGAACTTCAGTGAAGGGCGCAAATGGGGAGGTGATAACAAGTAGTGGTGATGTGAGAAGGAGATGGAGTGAGTATTTCGATGGTTTGTTGAATATATATATACATATATATATATATATATATATATATATATATATATATATATATATATATATATATATATATATATATATATATATATATATATATATATATATATATATATATATATATATATATATAGCTAAGTAGTGCAAGGAACCAGACGAATGAATGACCAAACCCACCCACATTCACATGTATATTTATAAACGCCCACACATGCACATATACTACCAATACATACACAGACATATACATGTATACACATAAACATATTCATACCTGCTGCCTTTCTCCATTCTCGTTGCCACCCAGCCTCACATGAAATGGGACCCCCCCACTCCCCTGCGCACGCGCAAGGGAGCTCTAGGAAAAGGCAACAAAGGCCACACTCGTTCAGAATCAGTCTCTATCTCTCATGTGTAATACACCGAAACCACACTTCCCCTTCCACATCCAGGCCCCACAAAACTTCCATGGTTTACTCCAGGTGCTTCAGATGCCCTGATTCAATCCATTGACAGCACGTCGACCCCGGTATACCACAACGTTCCAATTCACTTTATTTCTTGCACCCATTTCACCCTCCTGTATGTTCTTGCCCCGATCACTCAAATTCAATTTCACTCTATCCTTCCATCTCCAATTTGGTCTCCCACTTCTGCTCGTTCCCTCCACATCTGACACATATATCCTCTTTGTCAATATTTTCTTACTCATTCTCTCCATGTGACCAAACCATTTCAATGCACCTTTTTCTTCTCTCTCAACCACACATATTTCCTTACGAAACATATCTCTTACCTTTTGATTACTTACCCGATCAAACCATCTCACAGCTCATATTGTCCTCAAACAATTTATTTCCAACACATCAACCCCCCTCCGCACAACCCTATCTATAGCCCATGCCTCACAACCATATAACATTGCTGGAACCACTATTCATTCGAACATACATTTTTGCTCTCAGAGATAACGTAAGATAACGTTCTCGACTTCCACACATTTTTCAACGCTGCCAGAACCTTCGCCTCCTCCCACACCCTATGTCTTATTTCTGCTTCAATGGTTCCATCCGCTGCTAAATTCACTCCCAGATATCTAAAATACTTCACTTCCTTAATTTTTTCTCCATTCAAACTTACCTCCCAGTTGACTTGTCCCTCAGCCTTATTGAACCTAACAACTTTGCTATTATTCACATTTACTCCCAGCTTTCTTCTTCTCAGCTTTATTATTGTTATTATTACCATTTTTTTGTTGTTTTTTGGTGTCTTTGTTATCAATATTGTTTTGAGCGCTATCATCATCATCATTATCATTATCGCCGTCATATCGTATTATGATTGCTTTTAGAGAAATAAAAATTGGGATCTCAGCAACAATGTAGCACTGTGAGCTCTCACTGTTTTCAGCTGTTATTAGTAATGTGAGCTCAGCAAGAGGTCAGCAAAGAAAGGAGGAGTTGAAAGGAGTCCTTGAGTAGTCACCTGGGAAGTAAAGGGTTTATGGCGTTGTTTAGACTTTTTGAAATGAAGACTGAGGATCACCGGGCCATTACTCTTGCCCTGAAAACGGATATGCTCTCAGGCCAACTGAGGATTCCCTAGTTAATTGACGTCATTTTGCCGCCACTGGTGGTCTGCTGTGCAGCTCATCCCCAGATTGGAACATGGATGTGGAATGTGGGGGTATCTGTATTTCTAAGTGCTGGGGATGTCAGTGATAGTGCCATCAGTATCGGGAACCCAAGTGACAACAGTACCAGGTGTACTAGTGTTATCACTGTCGAGAACCGTGTTACCAGTATCGGGCATGCCAGTGATAACAATGCTAGAAGTGTCGGTGTCACTACTAGTGCCAAAAGTTCTTGTGCTAAGGTATCAGTAAGTCTACAGATTTGGCTTTGTCATTGGAATAGGGTGTTTTACTGATGAATAAATCTCATCAAAGGCATAGGTATATAGAAATGACAAAGCCACATGGGAAAAGGCAGCCAAAGGGCTCCTCAGGTGACCTATCGATCGTGATCGCCCAGGGTCAAGGGACTTGGGTGACATGGCCTAAATCTTATTATGCTATAGAGAACATTTTCACTCCTTCTGGGGTCCCTGCATCCTCTGGATCTGGAACCTTCCACCTCCCTGGAATGGACACATTCTGACTTATGATAATGACGAGACTCACAACCATCTATTTTTGCTGCCCATCGCCCTCAACCACCGATCACAGGTTCTGCCTTCGCTCATCAAATGAAATAACCCAGGGCAATCCATCGATTGATACCCAAATTGACTGGCTTAGCGCAGTTGCCAAGGCGTTTCCTTTTTTATCTTGCTTTAGGACAAATCAAAATATCATTCTACATCTCCCTGGTCATTCGGGATATTGATTCACGTGTCATCAAAGGAGAAATCTTTACCTTGCATCGACGCCAATCACCGGACTATGAAATTTCCTACATACCTTGGCACAAGATATCGGTTTAACAGGAACTACGCGGAGTAAAACCCGCTCGGAGGTTTAAGCATAAAGATGTTCTTTAGATCCCAGTCTCGAAAGATTTCACTTTGCCAGCAAATTCTATCCACGCAGGGAATTTTGAAGGATGAGGGACTCTTCTTCCTGTTGCAAGAAATGGGGTACTGGTCATGTTTCAAGATACTGTCACATTACGCAGAAATGTGCACGATATGCAGGCAAGAGTGACTCCATCATCTGGCAACATAGGCCCGAACTCGCCCAAGTTTCATCAAAATCCCTCACATCAGGATCTGTCAAATGATCATCAACTCTGCCCCAGATCAAATGTAGGCAACCTAAGGCCCACGGGCCAGATTCGGACCGAGAAGGGATTTATAACCGGCACACGAGCAAATATTGGGATGACATACTTATCCGGCCAACGAACGATTTGTCCTAATTCTAAGTGTTTCACGCGACCGACCACACTGATGGATCATGATGCATGGTGACCTGTTATATTGGCTTAAGGTTTCGTTTTGTTCCAAACCAAACACCTAAGGTGACGGAAACATGGTGTATATACGAAAGATAGGAAGGCGGGCAACTTCATCAATATATATCAGAAATTAGATACTCTTCTTAGACACGCAGATTTTCAGGTGGGATCGTTCAAATTTGTAAACAGAAGAAGCGTCACTGTGCTTTAACAAGAAATCCACGCTAAATATTTGCTCGAAGAAGAAAATATAGTTCATCTTAGGAAGTTATGCGTTTTATCAAATCGTTTATGGTTTAATACAGTGGATAGGCAAATGATTTGCAAGGAATTTTTCGGATTAATTACCCCTTCTCTACGTCCGCAGCGTAGAGGTGCTCACTGGTTAAAAGGCATGCTAGGGTGACAGGTCACATATGTCACGCAACTTTTCGAGCTCTTGCAACAACAGGACATCACGTGAACCAGATATCTATGTGTTACAAATATGGCAAAAAAAAAATTCTATTTTACAACAATCATCCTCATTATAAACTCAATCTGAAGATAAACTGAATTTAAAGCATCACATGGCGGTAAAAAACATTACAAAGTTCAAAGCAAAAAAAACCTTTAAACAAGAACGTGTTACAATAGGCGAAAACAATGGCGGCAAATAAAAAGCACAAAAAACAAATAGAGCCTTACGCAACAAGATGAAAGGGTTGAATTTACATGAAAAAGTTGTTTGTTTAGAGACGGTTTTTCTTTATCGATACGAAGATGGGGCGGAGTCCAGTATTATGGAACAATCCTCCTAACAAGCAACGTTCTTACACAATGCTGGACTCTGAAGCTGTTTGTGAACGTGAGAGCTGCTATCATCCGTCAACAAATGCTCTCGAATACATGTTGGAATGTGGGCGGCAGGTGTGACCCACATAACAGGCACTACAGTTGCTCAGGGAAACTTGTAAAAACACGTGAATGGAATTTCTTTAGTATAGGATCCTTCACGCTGAACATATTACATGTGCTATCGTAATTGTGGAATAACTCGCGTTTACAAATAATATCTAAAAAAAATTCAATGGTAATGAATACAAAACGCAGGAAGGTAGATGTTGAGCGCCTAAATTTCCAAGACACTTGGACACTAGATTACTTCTTCGTCGAGCACGGTGAGGAACCAGTTTGTCTCATTTGCCTAAAAAATGTTCCTGTGAAGAAGATGGCAAATATCAGGCGACATTACGAGACCTACCATGGTGGAAATTTTAACAAGTTTATTGGGCAAGCAGGAAAGATGAAGGTGAGCGAATGAAGGCTAGTTTTTGAAAACAAACGTATTTTTTTGCAAAAAAACAAACAAACAAACAAAAAAACAGTGAAAATGAAGGAAATACTCGTGCCATCTTCGAAGTCGCAAAACGTATTGCAGAAAAGATGAAGCCTTTTACAGACGGAGAATTTGTCGAAGAATGTTTACTGGCAGTGGTGGATATTGTTTGTCCTAAAAAGAAATATATGTTTGCATCTATCAGCCTGTCTGGATGAACGATCACACGGCAAGTTGAAGAAATGTCAGCAGATTTAAATTTTTTTATGGGATGTCTGCAACGAATTGCATCTTTTTCAATTGCGTTTGATGAGATCACAGACTTGAGAGACACTACTCAACTTGCTGTGTTTGTGCTAGGAGTGACCTCAACTTTTCACATCTTTAAAGACTTTATTCAGTTAATTCCTATGAAGGACACGGTTACTGGAGCAGACATTTTTTAGGCTTTGTTGAAAATGATGTCAGATATGAAACTTGGAGTGTCGAACTTATTTCAAGCGTTATAACCTATGGGGCACCAGCAATGGTGAGGGTAAAAAAAGCATCATCGCATTGCTGCTGTGAAGAGAAATGGAAAACCTTGGAATCGCACAGAAACTCGTTAAAATTCATTGCATTACCCATCAAGTGGGCATCATGTGCCAAGACTATGAAATTAGAGGATGTTATGGATATTGTTGTTTAGGCAGTGAATCTGCTCCTATCTCGTGGACTGAATCATCTTCAGTTTCAGCAGCTTTTGTTGGATACAGACGTAGAATATGGGAATCTGGCTTATTTCTGTAATGTACGCTGGCATAGCCGAGGGTGAATGCTGGAAAGAGTATTCGCATTGCATGAAGAGGTGGCAATATCCCTTGAGAAAAGAAATGAGGAGGCTTCACACTTTCATGATCCTGATTGGCTTGCGATCTTGGCATTTCTTGTGGACATAACTTGAATCTATAACTTCAAGGAAAAATCAGCTGATGCATGAGATGTAAGGTCATATTGTGGCCTTTGAAAGAAAACTGCAGTTGTGGGAATACCAGCTTTAAAGATGAAATTTTGCACATTTTACCACTTTTTAGAAAAGTAAAGTACAAGATCCAATCATTTTTGTGACTATTGTCCAAGAATTGAGAAACGAGTCTTCATCTCGTTTTGCCGATTTTCGTTTGCACGTTTGCTGTTTGTTATTTTGTTTGATGTGGAAGTGGACACTGCATCAGGAATTTTTCAAACGAAATTGATTGAGATGCAGTGTGGCTATGTATTGAGATCGAAAACTCATTCTGAAGATGCGTCAGTGCTTAACTTCTATAGAAGATAGATTCATCCAAGTGGGAATTATCCTAACTTACTGGACCATGTAAAAAAGATGGTATCATTGTCTCGGAGCACTTATCTGTGTGAGCAATTATTTTCATAAATGAAACACACCAAGAACCGTTTGAAAACAAGGTTAACTGATGTTCAACTGGATAATATCTTGCTCTTGGCACCCAAAATTGAGAAGCTTGTAAGCAACAAACATCCAGTTTCACATTGATTCATCGACTGTCTGCATTAGAGTTAGTTGATTTCCTCTTAATGAATACTTAACTATCTAGCATTGAGTGCATCATTTTCATGCATTTTATGCTTTAAAGAATCATTTTGTCTTTTTAATAGACTCAAAAGATGCCTTGATTGAAATATATTGCTACTGAGTTGAGTTCTTTGATTACTAATTGGCAACTTGGACAAGCACTAATGATTTTTTAGCATGCCTTATTCATCAGTTTGAAGCAAAATCTAACTAGATGTATTCAAATGGATAATTCCAATGTTTCAAGCTTTTTTACGGCATTTATCTGTCCCACTGTCCACTCATTACGCGATCCGGCCCGTTGAGGCAAAAAGGTTGCCGACTACTGACCTAGGTACTAGAGGAAATGAGTTTCCTTTTGGCATGAATGTGTCAAATGCGCACATTGCTCTATACCTGAACCCAGCACCCTATGTGCCGTCCGTTCAGCCATCTACCTTAGGTTTTCAACATGACAAACATCTATCAGGGAAACAGCCTCTGAGAAAGAAAAACGGTATGTTGGAGGCTTTTAACCTAAATGACTTTACCTAAGACAGCCTATTGACCGTGCGTTCAGCTGGTCCAATGCGACTACTGCTATCTGTTTCTACTTCGAATGTGCTTAATATAGCCGGTAATCAGACCTTGCCCACCACAACACTTCAGCCTCAAAGCAACCCTGTAGCTCCTCCTTAGACCAACACTGCATCTCATCTCCAGTATGCGTTTAATGAAGCCAGTAATAAAACTGTATCATCCGATGGCACAACACACCACAACAATATTACAGCTTAGAATCAAAACGATTTTGAACGTCAGGCTTAAAAAAACGTTGCACCTCCTATCCACATCAACCGAGTACCTCAGCTTAAAAAGAAAAAAAAAAAGCAATTCCCCTTCATTATGACCCTAAGTCCCACATAAGTCTTACGCGAAAGATATCAACACAGGTCCACAGCCTACTCATATGATCACTCCTACAGATGCTTTAACAACTCTCGACCAGATATCAGCCATACAGACATGCAGCCTCCAGTCGACGCGACAGGGACAAAGCAATGACTGTCATGAAAGCTCAAGCTCAGCCATATTAAACAGTGGAAAAAAATTCCTGCCTCAAAGTCTTCAAAAAGGCACAGTAAACGGGACACCGAGGACTGCTAATAATGCAAGCAGGGACAGAGGAAAGTATACAGATCAAAGGGACACTACACAAAGGAATACAAAGGAATTCAAACAGAAACAGACCATTAGATCCTTTTGTAGCAGTTTTTGATAGTGGAAGATATCAGAAACTCACAGTTTAATGAGGTAAAAGTAAAAGTTAGAAGGCACACAGTTCATGCATATACATTCATGGATTGCATATCATATTATTGTAATGCATTTATTCTTATTGTGACATACTGATCTGCCTATAGCCTTGTGTCATGATAACTTGCGTGTCCTTTGAGATGCAAGTTCTAGTGCTACATTCAATCACGTGTCATTTTACCTTTCTACCAGGAAGTATTCCTTCCCAATATGAGTTTATAAATATATATTCACAAACTATCTTATCGCATTTGTTCTTATCACTCAGTACTATCATTATCTTTATTATGATTATCATTACTATCATTATTATTATTATTATGATTAAGATTATAATTATTATTATTATCATTATTAATATTATTATTATTATAATTGTTATTATAATTGTTATTATTATTATTATCACTATTATCATTATCATTATTATCATTATTATTATCATTATTATTATTATTATTATTATTATTATTATTATTATTACTATTATTATTATTGCTATTATTATTATTATTATTATTATTATTATTATTATTATTATTATTATTATTATTATTATTATGATTATTATTATTATTATTATTATTATTATTGTTATTATTATCATTATTACTATTATTATTTTTTTTTTTATACTTTGTCGCTGTCTCCCGCGTTTGCGAGGTAGCGCAAGGAAACAGACGAAAGAAATGGCCCAAACCCCCCCCATACACATGTATATACATACGTCCACACACGCAAATATACATACCTACACAGCTTTCCACGGTTTACCCCAGACGCTTCACATGCCTTGATTCAATCCACTGACAGCACGTCAACCCCGGTATACCACATCGCTCCAATTCACTCTATTCCTTGCCCTCCTTTCACCCTCCTGCATGTTCAGGCCACGATCACACAAAATCTTTTTCACTCCATCTTTCCACCTCCAATTTGGTCTCCCTCTTCTCCTTGCTCCCTCCACCTCCGACACATATATCCTCTTGGTCAATCTTTCCTCACTCATCCTCTCCATGTGCCCAAACCACTTCAAAACACCCTCTTCTGCTCTCTCAACCACGCTCTTTTTATTTCCACACATCTCTCTTACCCTTACGTTACTCACTCGATCAAACCACCTCACACCACACATTGTCCTCAAACATCTCATTTCCAGCACATCCATCCTCCTGCGCACAACTCTATCCATAGCCCACGTCTCGCAACCATACAACATTGTTGCTTTCCGAGATAATGTTTTCGACCTCCACACATTCTTCAAGGCCCCCAGAATTTTCGCCCCCTCCCCCACCCTATGATCCACTTCCGCTTCCATGGTTCCATCCGCTGCCAGATCCACTCCCAGATATCTAAAACACTTCACTTCCTCCAGTTTTTCTCCATTCAAACTCACCTCCCAATTGACTTGACCCTCAACCCTACTGTACCTAATAACCTTGCTCTTATTCACATTTACTCTTAACATTCTTCTTCCACACACTTTAGCAAACTCAGTCAACAGCCTCTGCAGTTTCTCACATGAATCAGCCACCAGCGCTGTATCATCAGCGAACAACAACTGACTCACTTCCCAAGCTCTCTCATCCCCAACCGACTTCATACTTGCCCCTCTTTCCAAAACTCTTGCATTTACCTCCCTAACAACCCCATCCATAAACAAATTAAACAACCATGGAGACATCACACACCCCTGCCGCAAACCTACATTCACTGAGAACCAATCACTTTCCTCTCTTCCTACACGTACACATGCCTTACATCCTCGATAAAAACTTTTCACTGCTTCTAACAACTTGCCTCCCACACCATATATTCTTAATACCTTCCACAGAGCATCTCTATCAACTCTATCATATGCCTTCTCCAGATCCATAAATGCTACATACAAATCCATTTGCTTTTCTAAGTATTTCTCACATACATTCTTCAAAGCAAACACCTGATCCACACATCCTCTACAACTTCTGAAACCACACTGCTCTTCCCCAATCTGATGCTCTGTACATGCCTTCACCCTCTCAATCAATACCCTCCCATGTAATTTACCAGGAATACTCAACAAACTTATACCTCTGTAATTTGAGCACTCACTCTTATCCCCTTTGCCTTTGTACAATGAAACTATGCACGCATTCCGCCAATCCTCAGGCACCTCACCATGAGTCATACATACATTAAATAACCTTACCAACCAGTCAACAATACAGTCACCCCCTTTTTTAATAAATTCCACTGCAATACCATCCAAACCTGCTGCCTTGCCGGCTTTCATCTTCCGCAAAGCTTTCACTACCTCTTCTCTGTTTACCAAATCATTTTCCCTAACCCTCTCACTTTGCACACCACCTCGACCAAAACACCCTATATCTGCCACTCTATCATCAAACACATTCAACAAACCTTGAAAATACTCACTCCATCTCCTTCTCACATCACCACTACTTGTTATCACCTCCCCATTTCCGCCCTTCACTGAAGTTCCCATTTGCTCCCTTGTCTTACGCACTTTATTCACCTCCTTCCGGAACATCTTTTTATTCTCCCTAGAATTTAATGATACTCTCTCACCCCAACTCTCATTTGCCCTTTTTTCACCTCTTGCGCCTTTCTCTTGACCTCCTGTCTCTTTCTTTTATACATCTCCCACTCAATTGCATTTTTTCCCTGCAAAAATCGTCCAAATGCCTCTCTCTTCTCTTTCACTAATACTCTTACTTCTTCATCCCACCACTCACTACCCTTTCTAATCAACCCACCTCCCACTCTTCTCATGCCAGAAGCATCTTTTGCGCAATCCATCACTGCTTCCCTAAATACATCCCATTCCTCCCCCACTCCCCTTGCTTCCATTGTTCTCACCTTTTTCCATTCTTATTATTATTATTATATTATTATTATTATTATTATTATTATTATTATTATTATTATTATTATTATTATTATTATTATTATTATTATTATTATTTCTATTATTATTATTATTATTATTATTATTATTATTATTATTATTATTATTATTATTATTATTATTATTATTATTATTATTATTATTATCATTATTATTATTATTAATATTATTATTATTATTATCATTATTATTATTATTATTACTATTATTATTATTATTATTATTATTTTTTTTTTTTTTTTCTTTTTTTTTATACTTTGTCGCTGTCTCCCGCGTTTGCGAGGTAGCGCAAGGAAACAGACGAAAGAAATGGCCCAACCCCCCCCCCATACACATGTACATACACACGTCCAGACACGCAAATATACATACCTACGCAGCTTTCCATGGTTTACCCCAGACGCTTCACATGCCTTGCTTCAATCCACTGACAGCACGTCAACCCCTGTATACCACATGACTCCAATTCACTCTATTTCTTGCCCTCCTTTCACCCTCCTGCATGTTCAGGCCCCGATCACACAAAATCTTTTTCACTCCATCTTTCCACCTCCAATTTGGTCTCCCTCTTCTCCTCGTTCCCTCCACCTCCGACACATATATCCTCTTGGTCAATCTCTCCTCACTCATTATTATTATTATTATTATTATTATTATTTTTTATTATTATTATTATTATTATTATTATTATTATTATTATTATTATTATTATTATTATTATTATTATTATTATCATTATTATTATTATTATTATCATTATTATTATTATTATTATTATTATCATAATTATTATTATTATTATTATTATTATTATTATCATTATTATTATTATTATTATTATTATTATTATTATTATTATTATCATTATTATTATTATTATTATTATCATTATTATTATTATTATTATTATTATTATTATTATTATTATTATTATTATTATTATTATTATTAATATTATTATCATTATTATTATTATTATTATTATTATTATTATTATTATTATTATTATTATTATTATTATTATTATTATTATTATTATTATCATTATTATTATTATTATTATTATTATTATTATCATTATTATTATTATTTTTATTATTATCATTATTATTACTATTATTGTTATTATTATTCTTATTATTATTATCATTATTATTATTATTATTATTATTATTATTATTAAGAATATATGGTGTGGGAGGCAAGTTGTTAGAAGCAGTGAAAAGTTTTTATCGAGGATGTAAGGCATGTGTACGTGTAGGAAGAGAGGAAAGTGATTGGTTCTCAGTGAATGTAGGTTTGCGGCAGGGGTGTGTGATGTCTCCATGGTTGTTTAATTTGTTTATGGATGGGGTTGTTAGGGAGGTAAATGCAAGAGTCTTGGAAAGAGGGGCAAGTATGAAGTCTGTTGGGGATGAGAGAGCTTGGGAAGTGAGTCAGTTGTTGTTCGCTGATGATACAGCGCTGGTGGCGGATTCATGTGAGAAACTGCAGAAGCTGGTGACGGAGTTTGGTAAAGTGTGTGGAAGAAGAAAGTTAAGAGTAAATGTGAATAAGAGCAAGGTTATTAGGTACAGTAGGGCTGAGGGTCAAGTCAATTGGGAGGTGAGTTTGAATGGTGAAAAACTGGAGGAAGTGAAGTGTTTTAGATATCTGGGAGTGGATCTGTCAGCGGATGGAACCATGGAAGCGGAAGTGGATCATAGGGTGGGGGAGGGGGCGAAAATTTTGGGAGCCTTGAAAAATGTGTGGAGGTCGAGAACATTATCCCGGAAAGCAAAAATGGGTATGTTTGAAGGAATAGTAGTTCCAACAATGTTGTATGGTTGCGAGGCGTGGGCTATGGATAGAGTTGTGCGCAGGAGGATGGATGTGCTGGAAATGAGATGTTTGAGGACAATGTGTGGTGTGAGGTGGTTTGATCGAGTAAGTAACGTAAGGGTAAGAGAGATGTGTGGAAATAAAAAGAGCGTGGTTGAGAGAGCAGAAGAGAGTGTTTTAAAATGGTTTGGGCACATGGAGAGAATGAGTGAGGAAAGATTGACCAAGAGGATATATGTGTCGGAGGTGGAGGGAACGAGGAGAAGAGGGAGACCAAATTGGAGGTGGAAAGATGGAGTGAAAAAGATTTTGTGTGATCGGGGCC
>NC_092226.1:58614531-58617031 GCF_036320965.1 Panulirus ornatus
GCATGTTCATTCCCCGATCACTCAAAATCTTTTTCACTCCATCTTTCCACCTCCAATTTGGTCTCCCATTTCTCCTCGTTCCCTCAACCTCTGACACATATATCCTCTTGGTCAATCTTTCCTCACTCATTCTCTCTATGTGACCAAACCATTTCAAAACACCCTCTTCTGCTCTCTTAACCACACTCTTTTTATTTCCACACATCTCTCTTACCCTAATATTACTTACTCGATCAAACCACCTCACACCACAAATTCTCCTAAAACATCTCATTTTCAGCACATCCACCCTCCTGGGCACAACTATATCCATAGCCCACGCCTCGCAACCATACAACATTGTTGGAACCACTATTCCTTCAAACATACCCATTTTTGCTTTCCGAGATAATGTTCTCGACTTTCAAACATTCTTCAAGGCTCCCAGAATTTTCGCCCCCTCCCCCACCCTATGATTCACTTCCGCTTCCATGTTTCCATCCGCTGCCAGATCCACTCCCAGATATCTAAAACACTTTACTCCCTCCAGTTTTTCTCCATTCATACTTACCTCCCAATTGACTTGACCCTCAACCCTACTGTACCTAATAACCTTGCTCGTATTCACATTTACTCTTAACTTTCTTCCTTCACACACTTTACCAAACTCAGTCACCAGCTTCTGCAGTTTCTTACATGAATCAACCACCACCGCTGTATCATCAGCGAACAACAACTGACTCACTTCCCAAGCTCTCTCATCCAGAACAAACTGCATACTTGCCCCTCTTTCCAAAACTCTTGCATTCACCTCCCTAACAACCCCATCCATAAACAAATTAAACAACCATGGAGACATCAAACACCCTTGCCGCAAACCTACATTCACTGAGAACCAATCACTTTCCTCTCTTCCTTAACGTACACATGCCTTACATGCTCGATAAAAACTTTTCACTGCTTCTAACAACTTCCCTCCCACACAATATATTATTAAAAACTTCCACAGAGCATCTCTATCAACTCTGCCATATGCCTTCTCCAGATCTATAAATGCTACATAGAAATCCATTTGTTTTACTAAGTATTTCTCACAAACATTCTTCAAAGCAAACACCTGAACCACACATCCTCTATCACTTCTGAAACCACACTGCTCTTCCCCAATCTGATGCTTTGTACATGCCTTCACCCTCTCAATCAATACTCTCCCATATAATTTACCAGGAATACTCAACAAACTTATACCTCTGTAATTTCAGCACTCACTCTTATCCCCTTTGCCTTTGTACAATGGCACTATCCAAGCATTCCGCCAATCCTCAGGCACCTCACCATGAGTCATACGTCCATTGAATAACCTTACCAACCAGTCAACAATACAGTCACCCCCTTTTTTTAATTTCCACTGCAATACCATCCAAACATGCTGCCTTGCCGGCTTTCATCTTCCGTAAAGCTTTTACTACCTCTTCTCTATTTACCAAATCATTTTCCCTAACCCTATCAATTTGCACACCACCTCGACCAAAACACCCTATATCTGTCACTCTATCATCAAACACATTCAACAAACCTTCAAAATACTCACTCCATCTCCTCATATCACCACTACTTGTTATCATCTCCCCATTAGCCCACTTCACTGAAGTTCCCATTTGTTCCCTTGCCTTAAGCACTATATTTACCTCTTTCCAAAACATATTGTTCTCCCTGAAATTTAATGATACTCTCTCACCCCAACTCTCATTTGCCCTCTTTTTCACTTCTTGCACCTTTCTCTTGACCTTCTGCCTTTTTCGTTTATACATCTCCCACTCATTTGCATTATTTCGCTGCAAAAATCGTCCAAATGCCCCTGTCTTCTCTTTCACTAATAATCTTACTTCTTCAACCCACCACTCACTACCCTTTCTAATCGACCGACCTGCCACGCTTCTCATGCCACAAGCATCTTTTGCGCAAGCCATCACTTCTTCCCTAAAACCATCCCATTCCTCCCGCACTCCCCTTACCTCCTTTGTTCTCACCTTTTTCCATTCTGTACTCAGTCTCTCTTGGAAATTCCTCACACAAGTCTCCTTCCCAAGCTCACTTACTCTCACCATTCTCTTCATCCCAACATTCTCTCTTCTTTTCTGAAAACACCTACAAATCTTCACCTTCCCTCCAGTTGCACCTCTCAGCACATTAACATCCAAAACTCTCTCTTTCGTGTGTCTATCAATTAACACGTAATCCAATAACGCTCTCTGGCCATCTCTACTACTTACATACTTATACTTATGTATATCTCGCTTTTTAAACCAGGTATTCCTAATCACCAGTCCATTTTCAGCACATAAATCTACAAGCTCTTCACCATTTCCATTTACAACACTGAACACTCTATGTTTACCAATTATTCCCTCAACTGCCACATTACTCACCTTGGCATTCAAATCACCCTTCACTATAACCCGGTCTTCTGCATCAAAACCACTAACACACTCATTCAGCTGCTCCCAAAACACTTGCCTCT
>NC_092226.1:58622031-58642429 GCF_036320965.1 Panulirus ornatus
TGGGCTATGGATAGAGTTGTGCGCAGGAGGATGGATGTGCTGGAAATGAGATGTTTGAGGACAATGTGTGGTGTGAGGTGGTTTGATCGAGTGAGTAACGTAAGGGTAAGAGAGATGTGTGGAAGTAAAAAGAGCGTGGTTGAGAGAGCAGAAGAGGGTGTTTTGAAGTGGTTTGGGCACATGGAGACGATGAGTGAGGAAAGATTGACCAAGAGGATATATGTGTCGGAGGTGGAGGGAACAAGGAGGAGAGGGAGACCAAATTGGAGGTGGAAAGATGGAGTGAAAGAGATTTTGTGTGATCGGGGCCTGAACATGCAGGAGGGTGAAAGGAGGGCAAGGAATAGAGTGAATTGGAGCGATGTGGTATACCGGGGTTGACGTGCTGTCAGTGGATTGAATCAAGGCATGTGAAGCGTCTGGGGTAAACCATGGATAGCTGTGTAGGTATGTATATTTGCGTGTGTGGACGTATGTATATACATGTGTATGGGGGGGGGGTTGGGCCATTTCTTTCGTCTGTTTCCTTGCGCTACCTCGCAAACGCGGGAGACAGCGACAAAGTATAATAATAAAAAATAATAATTATTATTTTTATTATTATCATTATTATCATTAATGTTATTTTTATTATTTTTATTATTATTATTATTATTATTATTATTATTATATTATTATTATTATTATTATTATTATTATTATTATTATTATTATTTTTATTATTATTATTTTTATTATCATTAATATTATTATCATTATTTTATACTATCATTTTCGCCATCAATATTATCATTATTATTATAACTGTTATCATTATTATCGCCCCACAAAACTTTCCGTTGTTTATCCCAAACGCTTCACATACCCTGGTTCAACCCACTGACAGCACGTCAACCTCGGTATACCACATCGTTTCCATACATTCTACTCCTTGCTCACCCTTCACCCTCCTCTATGATCAGGCCCCGATCGCTCAATATCTTTTTCACTCTATCCTTCTACCTCCAAGTTGGTTTCCCACTTCTCCTTGTTCCCTCTATCTCTGAAACATATGTCCTCTATGTCAATGTTTCCTCACGCCATTTGGTAAACCAACAAGTGACCACCCGAATGGTCCTCGGGTGCGTTCAAGTCAGGCAATATGCCTGTCATTAATGTATAATGTGGACTAGAAGGGAACTGTTTACAAATTTCATCAGAAATAAGCTATCCACTTTGTATAGACCTTCACTAATATCAATCTTACAATTCTCTGTGTATTTAGTAATAGAAGATTCAATTATAGTTCTCGTGGTACATGAGTTAGAGTTAAAAACTGAGATGGCATTACTGCCGCTAATACAATGATCAAAATTTTCAACATGATCAAACAAGGTCATTGATTTTTCTCTGTTTGAATGTTATATCTATGTTCAGTCCTTACCAGTCTGCCCAACTTAAAACATATAACAATTTCTGCAAGGTACTTTGCAAGTGCATCCTGCTGAACTTTCTTGAGTTCCTGAAAAAGATATTCTTTACAGTATATTGTTGGTGAAGGCAACATTTATATGAATGATATACACAACATAGGAAGTGAAGTAAAATTATTAGTAAAAGGGAAAACTAAAAGGTTTTGGTGTCAGGGTGAGGTTTGGGTTAAACTCTCTTAAATTATGAAAGATCTAGGATACTAAAACTAATAGAATATATCTTCTCATACTAATCATCAATAAATTCCGACTGAAATCATGATAATGTAACTGTCATGTTGAGCTGAGTGATAATGTATATATGAATATACATTGGTGGTTTTTTGTATATGCGAAACTCATATATGTTTCCATCCTTATGGATCATGTAACCTAAAAACTGTAACGTATCATTTTTTTCCATTTCTAAGGAAAGTTGATGGAAGGTACTAAACTGTTAAGTATAGGAAGAAATGCTTACCCTTCCATTACGTCCTCGATCCCATATATATATATATATATATATATATATATATATATATATATATATATATATATATATATATATATATAAATGTGTGTGTGTGTGTGTGTGTGTTGGAAAGGACCACAATTTTGCGCGAAATCAAGAAATTCCTTTGAGTCCATGGGAAAAATGAAACACGATATGTTCCCAAGTGCACTTTTGTGTGATAATCACATCATCAGGAGAGACACAAGAGAGAAATATAAGTCAGTTGATACACATCGAAGAGACGGAATTTGACAAATTAGATAATTCTATTGTTGATAAAATTTGTAAAATGATAAGTTTATGAGCGCTCGTTGTATGTCTTGGGCAATCGCATGTTTACCAAATGGCGTCCTAGTTCCGTCTCTTCGATGTATATCAACTGACATATATTTCTCTCTTGTGTGTCCCCTGATGATGTGATTCTTACACGAAAGGGCACTTGGGAACTTATCGTGTTTCATTTTCTCCATGGACTCATAGAAATATATATATATATATATATATATATATATATATATATATATATATATATATATATATATATATATATATATATATATATATATATATATATATATATATATAATTTATTTATTTATTTTGCTTTGTCGCTGTCTCCCACGCTAGCGAGGTAGCGCAAGGAAATAGACAAAAGAATGGCCTAACCACCCACATGTACATGTATTTACATACACATCCACACACTTAAATATGCATACCTATAAATCTCAACGTATACATATATATACACACACAGACATATATATATATATATATATATATATATATATATATATATATATATATATATATATATATACAGATGTACATAGTTCCTACTGTCTGCTTTGATTTATTCCCATCGTCACTTCGCCATATATATATATATATATATATATATATATATATATATATATATATATATATATATATATATATATATATATATATATATATATATATATATATATATATATGAAATGTATTTAGAGAAGCAGTGATGGTTTGCACAAAAGATGCCTGTGGGATGAGAAAGATGGGAGGTGGGGAGATTAGAGAGGGTAGTGAGTGGTAGGATGAAGAAGTAAGATTGTTATCGAAAGAGAAGAGAGTCCTTTGGACGAATTCTTGCATGGAAACAGTGCAAATGACTGGGAGATGTATGAAAGAAAGAGGCGGGATTTCAAGAGAAAGGTGTAAGACGTGAAAAAGGGGGCAAATGAGAGTTGGGGTATGAAAGTATCGATAGATTTTAGGGATTATAAAAGTGTTTTGGAAGAAGTTCAATAAAGTGCTTAAGACAAGAGAACAAACGGAAACATCGGTGAAGGGGGCTAATGGGGTAGTAATAGCAAGCAGTTGTGAAATGAGATGTAGTGAATATTTTGAAGGTTTGTTGAATGTGTTTGATGATAGGTAGTAAAAGCTTTGCAGAGGACGGAAGCCGGCAAGACAGCGGGTTTGGATAGTACTGCAGTGGAATTTGTTTAAAAACGTGGTGACTGTATTGTTGACTTTTTGGTGAGAATATTCTATGCATGTGTGGTTAATGGTGAAGTGCCTGAGGATTGGCAGAATGCATGCATAGTGCCTTTGTATAAAGGCAAAAGGGATAAAGGTGATTGTTCAACTTTAAGTGGTGTAAGATTGTTGAGTATTCCTAGGAAATTATAGGGGAGGGTATTGATTGAGAGGATGAAGGTATGTACAGAGCATCAGATTAGGGAAGAGCAGTGTGGTCTCAGAAGTGGTAGAGGATGTGTGGATCAGGTGTATTCTTTGAAGAATGTCTGTGAAAAATACTTAGAAAAACAGATAGATTTGTATGTAGCATTTATGGAACTGGAGAAGGCATATGATAGTGTTGACAGAGATGATCTGTGGAAGGTATTGATTATATGGTAACTTGCTAGAAGCAGTGAAAAGTTTTTATCGAGGATGTAAGGCATGTGTACGTGTAGGAAGAGAGAAAAGTGATTGATTACCAGTAAATATTGGTTTGCGGCAGGGGTGCGTGATGTGTCCATGGTTGCTTAATTTGTTTATGGATGGGTTGTTAGTGAGGTGAATGCAAGAGTTGTGGAGAGAGGGGCAAGTATGCAGTCTGTTGATGTTGAGAGGGCTTGGGAAGTGAGTCAGTTGTTGTTCGCTGATGATACACCGCTCGTTGCTGATTCGGGTGAGAAACTGCAGAAGTTGGTGACTGAATTTGGTAGAGTGTGTGAAAGAAGAAAGTTAAGAGTAAATTTGAATAAGAGCAAGGTTATAAGGTGCTGTAGGGTTGAGCGACAAGTCAATTGGGAGGTAAATTTGAATGGAGAGTAACTGGAGGAAGAGAAGTGTTTTACATGTCTGGGAGTGGATTTAGCAATGGATGGAACCATTGAAGCGGAATTGAGTCACAAGGTGGGGGAGGGAGCGATAATTCTGGGAGCGTTGAAGAATGTGTGTAAGGCGAGAACGTTATCTCGGAGAGCAAAAATGGGTATGTTTGAAGGACTAGTGGTTCCAAGAATATTTTATGGTTGCGAGGCTTGGGCTATAGATAGGGTTGTGCGGAGGAGGGTGGATGTGTTCGAAATGATATTTTTAAGGACAATATGCTGTGTGAGGTGGTTTGATCGAATGAGTAATGAAAGGGTAAGAGAGATGTGAGGTAATAAACAGTGTGTGGTTGAGAGAGCAGAAGAAGGTGTATTGAAATGCTTTAGTCACGGAGAGAATGAGTAAGGAAAGATTGATAGAGGGTATATGTGTCAGAGGTGGAGGGAATGAGAGGTGGAAGGACGGAGTGAAAAAGATTTTGAGCAATCGGGTCCTGAACATACAGGAGGGTTAAAGGCGTTCAAGAATAGAGTGAATTGGCACGATGTGGTATACTGGGGTCGACGTGCTGCCAGTGGATTGAACCAGGGCATGTGAAGCGTCTGGGGTACACCATGGAAAGTTTTATGGTGCTTGGATGTGGAAAGGGAGGTGTGGTTTCGGTGCATTACACATTACAGCTAGAGACTGAGTGTAAACGGATGTGGCCTTTGTTGTCTTTTCTTAGCGTTACCTCGCACGCGCGCGGAAGGTGTAGACTGCCATTTCATTTATGGCGGGGTGGCGACGAGATTGGAAGAAGGCAACAAGTGTGAATATATACATGTGTACTTATGTATATCTCTGTGCATGTATTTGTATGTATACATTAAAATGTATAGGTACGTATATGTGCGTGTGAGGGCGTTTATGTATATACATGTGTATGTGGGTATGTATGTATGTATGTATGTTTGTGTGTGTGTGTTTGTGTGGATATGTTGGCTACACTACGCAGTTATATTATCCTAAGTGGTTTGTGAATAAGGCCTAATGGAAAGCTAATTTGACATTTTATGCGCCTGGTAACAAAAATGTGGAAAAGGATAATACGTTTGAATGTTTAGTGCTGCCCTATTCTCCTAACTTATCTTTTGTAAGAAGGTACTAAAAAGAGTGCTTTTGATGCTGCCTTTCAGCTGAACAACACTATCAGAAAGACCTTAATTAAAAGTAGACCTAATTATCCGAAAATTTGGAGGATTTACGCCGTCAAATGTAAGATATGTAAAGTTGTATACATTGGCCAGACAGGTATAACAGTAACTAAGTGATGATATTGGCGCTGTCATACAGTCCGCAGGGATGACCACAAAAATGCGATCGTTAAACTGTCACGAAAACAATCACCCTGTAGACTGTAACAACCCAGTCACGTCGTACCCGTCTTCTGATTATGCTACACATATCATTAACACTAAGAACCTTGATTGTCCCCAGGTAACTTTAAATCACATCTTATTATCAGCTAATTCATTATACAAAAAATTATCAGAAACGATATCAAAAGAAAGATAGTTGAGCACACATGGTGTTACCCAGGCAAACCCCGCCACACACATACTCGCAACTACCCTTACCCATAAGTCACGCACCGCTTTCCCTTTAATGGTCAGGCCAGTGTGTAGTGAGAATGACATAAGAGAGTCGGAAGTTTTGTGGTGGTGTTGGGATTTAAAACACATTATGAATTGTTTGCACTTGATGAGGCGGATTATCTCCGTGGAACTAATAGTGTTGCATATATCGAAAAATTACGTTAAACAAAACCATCTGAGTTCCTACTGAATTGTAATTTCACCTTCATATACAGAGTTAAAACGGAATACACAAGTATTCGTGTAGCAGCAGGTCAATGGGGTCCCTTCATTGCTATTTCTAGTGGATGAAATGAGAAACGCACAGATTGGCTTGGTTGAAACAATAAGGTATACAGATCATTCAGAGAGGAAAAGCTGCAAACTTAAGTGTGAATATATAGGCGGATGAAGTGAATTATTTATCAATTCTATTTCTAAAGTATCTAAAGCTTTGCCTTTAACAATTCTAATTGGTAAATCACTTCATATGTTAACTAACCTGTTGAAGAAAAAGTATTTCACCTCATACGCAGTGAAAACTTTTGCTAATGAGATTCTATTCATTACTTTGAGTGAAATTAGACGAATCGAGTCTTAAATAGCTTGTTAGATCAAGGTTATGAAAGCCTTTGATGATTATGAAAACCTGAATTAAATCACTTCTTAACATTCTCTTATCTAATGGAAGTTTATTCAAGTAATTTACATAGTCGGCTCTTATAACATTTTGTTTCTCAATCCGGGATTCATCTTTGTGGTTCTCCATTCATTCTGTCTCTTTTCAACCAGAGTGATCAAAACCGATCACGGTATTTTAGACAGGGACGCACCAGTGAATTATTTAAAGTACCGCTGATTTTCTTAAACTTAAATTCGAAAGTCGTACTTACGAATCCAAGAATCTTGTACCCTCTTCCTACTGCTTCATGTACTATTGTTTTAACTTTAGGTAAACGGAGACTATTACGCCGAATCTTTTCCTCATTTTATCTTTCGCAGTTCAACAGAATCTATACTGTATCTTGCTTTATCTTTCTTTTTTCTGGTAGGTAAAACTTTGCACTTAGCGGTATTAAAATGTATTTGCTAACTATGAGCCCAGTCGATCAGTTTGTTTATATCAGTTTGAAGCAACAGACTTTTTTATGATCTGCTGATTTTGACATCAAAGAATGCAGTCCATTATCACTATTCATGAATTATACGAGAAAGAGACCTGGTCTCAAGACTGACCCTTTTGGTACATCACTTGATTCGTCTAACAATTCTGAAGTTTAACTACTCTTTTGTTTACGTCTAGTCAACCCATTTCCTAACCACCTATGTACAACCCCATCAGTAATATATAAAATTAACTTTTGCTAGCAACCTTTGATTCGGAACGTTATCGAATGCTTATTGAATTCTAGATAGAGGACGTCCGCTGCTTCACCATCGTCATACATATTGATCATTTCATAAAAGAAATCTAACAGATTTTTCAGACAAGAACTATTTCGTCGAAAACCATACTGAGAGTCGTTTAATAAACGGCGGTCCTTTAAAGAGTATAGAGTTTTGTGCCGAGTGATCATTTACATAATTTTTCCAAGCACAGACGTTAGGCTAATTGGACGATAATTTCCGGGCAGTGACACATTAACTTTTTTTGAACATCGTTGTTACATTGGTAAACTTCTATTCTTCTGGAACTTTCTCCGTGTCAAGTGACTTGATGAAAAGAGCAGTCAAGGCTTTAACTATCTCATATTTTGTTTCCTACATTGTCTAAGTATAAAACTTATCGGGGTAATCTGTTGTTATTTTTCATTCCTTTTATTGCTGAGAGTGTATCCTCCAGTTTTTCTGTCAGTATGTAGCAGAACGTTCTTCTCTCTTATCACTCATATAGAATTCGGGACATGAATTCTGTCTTCGATCGTGCATACACACACACACACACACACACACACACACACACACACACACACACACACACAGAGTAAGAAGAAATGAATAAGAAATCACACGGGCACATATTAGTGACATGGTTTACATGGATACCATGTGTTATTACATGTTGAATACATACATAGGTATCACTGAGGTGCCTTGTATCGATTTAGAGTGAAACCTTAATTGTGTTGGGTTACACTCTAGGTCACAACCCGTCAGTCAGGCCACGTACCATCTCAAGTGGACCACAGAAAACGTGGTTTGAGATGTAACTTTTGAGCCACTCGTGGTGTAACGCTCTTAGTCACTCATTACTTGTCATAAGGTTCTGTGTTCGATTCCAGGCACATATTGGTAAAATGGTTCACATTATATGCAGCGTTGAAGGTGACGTGAAAAGTGATTTGACGGAATGACTTAAACATTTACATCTAAATCTGATATCGCTGAGAGTACGTTCTCAGTTGGTTAGAGTCTCTAATCAAACGATTTTCATCACTGTTCCCTCATTTTCTTTACTAAGTCCATTAGTGGGTACGAAATCAAATTCTAATATCATGATCAATGTAGATTTAGTTAACAAGCTTAATGATATCAGTGTTAATTTTGATATCAAGCTGGTAAGTTTTGATGCTTCATACTTGCTCACAATAGTTACAGTTCATGACGTCCCAAAATATTTGATTGATGTCTTGGACAATAAAGTTAAACTGAAACCTCCTCTTGATGCCAAGAAATTTTTAGTCCTCCAATTTAGTAATAATCTTATATTACTTCACAGGTCTCTTAAACCCTTTAATGTAAATAAAGCCCTCAGCAATAACAATACTACGAAGAATATCTTAATCAAAAACTCAACAGAAAATTCTGTGGAATGTGTTTACAGAATACCTTGGAAAAACTGTAATATGTTTGATATAGGGCAGACTAGAAAGGATCTCTTTGTTAGACTTAAGCAACATAGATATAATTGTAAGAACAGGACAAGAATCACTTTAAAAATCATGACCACTGTATTGACTCGAGTAATGCTAATTCAATTATTAACTGTAACTCTTTTACTCAGAGAAACATCATTGAATCTTCCATTATCAGATGTACAAAGAATTGTAATGTTGATATTATTGAAGGTCAATATGAATTGGATAGCTTTATAGTAGGCAAAATTTGTAAACAGTTCTCTTTCTTGTCTACTTAAGAAAAATTTTATGATGAGCATGTTGCAAGATCCGTACACACCAACCCAACACCACCATCCGGTAACGCTTGTTTTCCAATGGCGCCTTTTTTGTATAAACACAGACCGTTTTGCGTCTTCCATCTCATTCTTATATCTTCCCTTATGTTGTGATCATTAAAGGAAAGGGCACTTGGGAACATATTGCGTTTCATTTTTCTGTGTTTTATGTGACCTCTTGCAATATATATATATATATATATATATATATATATATATATATATATATATATATATATATATATATATATATATATATATATATATATATATATATATATATATATATATATATATATATATATATATATATATATATATATATATTGTTACGAACTCAATACTTATTCACGCCAGGTAGCCATTAACATATCTGTTACAAATACTACTGACCCTTGTCTTGCAAGGGCGTTATAGATTTGTTGTTTCACAACGGGATAACACAATAATAAAGTTATGGGATTGAATTAAAGACCAGCATTACATTAAATCTACTTATAATGAAAGAATTCAAGTGTACAAAGATAGGTACATAAATCAAGCATGAAACATTACGTTAACACTGAACATAAGTCAATATTCCAGATAAGATTTCAAGCCAGGAGATCTCTTTCTTGTGACAGTTACGCTTGACGTGACACAATTAACTTCATCGTTACACTTATCTAAACCTGATGTAACACAGTAAACACTTATAGCACAACACTCGGGTAACGGGCTTATAGCAGTAACGGTTTTATAGCACAGCACTCGGGTAACGGGCTTATAGCAGTGACGGCTTATAGCACAGCAGTGACGGCTTATAGCACAGCAGGGCTTACAGGCTTACAGGTTTACAGGCTTACAGGCTACAGCAGGGGACACCACCCACCTCGCTGGGCTGGAGAAAGAGGAATCGAGTCTCAGCGGGTGTTGTGGGTACAAGAAGACAAGCGTTCACCCTTGCTGCTCTAAACCTTACATTTCGATTGGCTATAGAAATATAGGAGAAATTCCCATTGGTTGGAGGGTCCCAGAGTCTCGGCGTAGTTACACTCTCGTAAAATGCTGGGTGGACAGAAACTCCGAGCCAGCGTCAAGCATCACTCCTCGCCCTGATAAGAAATAGATACTACCACACACGTCTTCGTAACACCCCCCTCCTTAAAGGAGGAAATTCCTAGAAGAGGAAGTTTCTCACGTTAAGAGCGGGATAAACAATCAGCTAACACATTATGTGCGCCAGCAATATGGTGAATATCTAAATCATACTCTTGAAGGAACAAGGGCCACCTAGTTAACCTTTGATTCTTGTCTAGGAGCTTATTAACATATGTCAATGGGTGGTAATCAGTATACACCTTGATGACATTGCCTGAAGGACACAAGTAAACATGATAATGATGCAGTGCTAATATTAAAGACAAAAGTTCCTTCTCAATGTTGGAATAATTCCTTTGGGCTTGATTGAATTTCTTACTAAAATAACTTACAGGGTGCTCAACATGGTTCTCGTCCTCCTGCAAGAGGACAACACCGGCTCCCACATTGCTGGCGTCAACAGCTAACGTGAAAGGTTGATCAAAATCAGGGGCCTGCAAAATAGGACTATTACAAAGTATGGATTTTAATTGATGAAAGGCTATGTCACACTGCTCATTCCAAACATATTTAACATCTTTCTTCAATAAATCTGTCAGAGGGGTTGCGACTGTTGCAAAATTTACAATGAACATCCTGTAGTACCCAACCATACCCATGAAACGTCTCAGTTCTCTTCGAGATCGGGGGGCACTCATCTGGGATAAAGACTAGACCTTTGCAGTCGGTGGGGCTAGCTCACCTTGACCGATCACATAACCCAAATATTGCACCTTGGCCTTAACAAACTCGCATTTGTTCCAATTGAGAACAAGGTTAGTTTTATTCAAGGCCGTCAGAACGTTGTCAAGTCTCTGTAGATGTTCGTCACAACTCTGACTGTATACCACAATATCATCCAGGTAGACGACACAACCAGGCAGGTCTCTGATGAGGATGTCCATAAGTCGTTGAAATGTAGCAGGGGCATTCTTCATGCCAAAAGGCATCACTTTACACTTATAAGTTTGTCCTAGCACTACAAAGGTGCTAATATCTTGTGCTCTCTCCGTCAATCTAATCTGCCAGTACCCTTTTCTGAGGTCTAGTTTTGACAGGAAGCGAGCATTGCCGACGCGATCTATGCAGTCTTCCACTCGCGGCAGGGGGTAACTGTCAGTTCTTGTTACCTCATTAACCCGGCGGTAGTCAATACAGAACCGATGGGTCCCATCAGACTTGGATACGAGAGTAACAGGGGAACTCCACTCTGACTGACATGGCTCAATCAGGTCGTGCTCAAGCATATAGTTCACCTCAGTGCGAAGGATGGCCTCTCGTTGTGGGCTCACTCGGTGCGGAGCCAATTTAACCGGTCGGGCTGCTTCCACGTCCACATCATGGGTTGCGAGCGAGGTCTCTCCAGGTGTGTTTCGGAAAACCTCCGGGTGTTTTGACAACAAGGCGGACATTTGCACACGTTGATCTTCCGATAGATGCGAAAGTTTAGTCTCCCACTTCCCGTTCGCGCCTCCGTCCGGTTCCCAGGCTTCCGAGGCACTCGCAACTACGTCGTCGACTTCGTCACACACGGCTACCGTTGGATGTTGGATGATGCAGACTGGCACCTTCGGTTCCAAGGGGGGAGGATCACGATTGAAGTATGGCTTAAGCATGTTGACGTGGCATAATCTCTGCGCCTATCGGGGGTAGAGACAAGGTACTATGAGTCTCCTACACTCCGGATAATGGTGTAGGGGCCCTGAAACCGGGCAGCCAAGGGATGACCTGGCTGCGGTAGTAGAAGCAACACCTCGTCGCCCGCCTCAAGCCTTCTTGAACGAGATCGTTTGTCAGGCCATATTGTCCTCCGCTCCTGAGAATCTCTTGAATGGGCGCGAGACATATCCTCATTCTCACCCACTGAATCTCGTTCGGACTCGAAACTAGCACAGGAGGTATCACACAGCTTCTCCTCACTAACTTCATCCTCAGAAGACGTCCTCAAATCCTGAGTCTCTCTTGAATAAGCATGAGACAAATCCTCAGTCTCAACGGAGTCTACACCAAGGGAGAGAGTATCACAGAGCTCCCTCTCACTAGACTCACTCGTAGGGAGAGACTTCACTTCCTCCGTCTCAACGGAGGCTACACCAGGGAAGAGGGTATCACATAGCTTCCTCTCGCTGGCCTCATTCTCATGAAGAGTCTTTAAGTCCACTGTCTCAACGGAGGCTACACCAGGGGAGAGGGTATCACACAGCTTCCTCTCGCTGGTCTCAGTCGGGGGAAGAGTCTTAACTTCCTGCGTTTCAACGGAGTCTATACCAGGGGAGAGGGTATCACACAGCCTCCCCTCGCTGCCCTCATTCTCATCCGTCGACGCGGGGTCAGTGCCTAACTCAGCAAAGAAGGTATCAGCGAGCTCCACCGCACTCGGCCCACTCTCGGGCAGTGACTGTAGTTTTCCCGCCTCACGCTCTGTCTCCTGGGGCTTGCAACTTGCTTTCTTAGCGGACATGGACTGGGTAACTGCGCATACGGGGAATAAGTCCGGTACCTCTTCCTCAAGCTGCACTGCCTCCGTGGACTCCACCGGGCCCGTAGGCAACACCGGCACTGGGTTCATCTTCCCACCCGCTAGGTCATTGCCTAACACAAAGTCCACACCTGAGACAGGTAACCTATCTACAACCCCTATGAGAGCATGGCCCGTGAAGAGATCTGTTTCTACCCTCACATCGACTAGTGGAGCTTCCTTGGGACCCGACAGTCCATCTAGCAAGACTCGGTCTCCAAACTCTCCTCGCGGCACCAAGCCATCCACCATTAGGGACTGTAGCGCACCAGAATCCCATAATACGGTCACTTTTCGTCGTACACCACACCTACTAACATAGCCCTCAGACAGGAACGCATTGTAGTTCCCACAAAACGGATCCTTGATTACAAAGTTATTAACACTCTCGCAACCCCTCTTTTTCGTAAGAGCAGGGACAGCCTCACCTACATTACTAAGTGGCCCTAAAGTTGAGACGAGATTCACCGATCTACTCTTGGTAGAATCTCTGGATTCCTTCACTCGAGCCCAGCAATCCCTCACCTGGTGCCCAGCCTTGCCACAATAAAAACAACTCTTAACTCTGTTGGAGTATTTCCCATGACTTTTATGAGTTACCGGCAAGGTAGCAGATTCAGGTGGGATCACATGACCATTGGTCCTCCCTCTGCCGTCGTAGCCCTTTGAATGCCTGCCCGCGTCAAGTTTGACATCTAACATGTACTCATCTGCTAGTTTCCCAGCCTCCTCAAAATCCCTCGCTGATTTAGTTATTACGTACTGCCGTACATCACGGGGTAGACCGTCCTTACATTCCTCGAACACAAATAGTTTCAGGACCGATTCAGCATTTATATAAGCTCTTGCGGAGCGAACCCACTGCGCACCTAACTTGTACTTCTCACAAAAGTGATCTAGGTAGGTTTGATCAGGGCGCTTATGCTTAGTTCGAAATCTGAGTCGGTGTGCTTCCAGACTTAAATGATAAGAATTTATCACTGCCTGCTTAACGACCTCATAATCACCACACTGGTCATCGTTCAACGCGGTGTATGTGGATTCAGCTTTGCCAAAAAGGAGGGGCCGCAAAACTGTCACCCAGGCTGACTTCGGCCAAGAGCAGTCACGGGCAGTCTGTTCAAATTTAAGGAAAAAGGAAGCCACATTATCTTCATCGAACTTAGGTACGAGATGTAAGTCTCCCAACCGAGACGACACCGGTCCTGATGGTGAAGCGTTAAGTCTAAGTTTTTCATGTTCGAGAGCTAACCGAGCTTGTTCAGCCTGGAACCTACCTTGCTCAGTCTGCTCCTTCTGTACTTGCACTTGTGCTTGTTGTGCTTGTGCATTGATCTTAGCTATCTCTAGTTGAATTCGCCAGTCTTCGGGATCAACATTAACTCACTAGGGATATGGGGAGGGATCGAGGATTCGGCTGACGTCAATGATGGAGCGGTATTGTCGACACTAATTTCAACATCAGGCGCAGCATCTACTATCTGTTCACTAGCAAAATGATTTATGACTAAGGTCTCCAACTGTACTTTACTAGCTTTACGGTTATAATTCAATTTTAACCTATTTGCAATAAGCTTCAACTCATGCTTTGTTAAAGATTTGATGTCCTCGTAAGAGGGCTCAGATCGACAGAACTGGTCAACGTCAGCGTTGCTGGTCAACGGCATGATTAACGAAAAGGAAAGAGATTCCGTTAAGGCAAGAAATATCCAGGCAAGGTCGCCAATTCATATGTTACGAACTCAATACTTATTCAGGCCAGGTTGCCATTAACATATCTGTTACAAATACTACTGACCCTTGTCTTGCAAGGGCGTTATAGATTTGTTGTTTCACAACGAGATAACACAATGATAAAGTTATGGGATTGAATTAAAGACCAGCATTACATTAAATCTACTTATAATGAAAGAATTCAAGTGTGCAAAGATAGGTACATAAATCAAGCATAAAACATTACGTTAACACTGAACATAAGTCAATATTCCAGATAAGATTTCAAGCCAGGAGATCTCTTTCTTGTGACAGTTACGCTTGACGTGACACAATTAACTTCATCGTTACACTTATCTAAACCTGATGTAACACAGTAAACACTTATAGCACAACACTCGGGTAACGGGCTTATAGCAGTAACGGTTTTATAGCACAGCACTCGGGTAACGGGCTTATAGCAGTGACGGCTTATAGCACAGCAGTGACGGCTTATAGCACAGCAGGGCTTACAGGCTTACAGGTTTACAGGCTTACAGGCTACAGAAGGGGACACCACCCACCTCGCTGGGCTGGAGAAAGAGGAATCGAGTCTCAGCGGGTGTTGTGGGTACAAGAAGACAAGCGTTCACCCTTGCTGCTCTAAACCTTACATTTCGATTGGCTATAGAAATATAGGAGAAATTCTCATTGGTTGGAGGGTCCCAGAGTCTCGGCGTAGTTACACTCTCGTAAAATGCTGGGTGGACAGAAACTCCGAGCCAGCCTCAGGCATCACTCCTCGCCCTGATAAGAAATAGATACTAACACACACGTCTTCGTAACAATATATATATATATATATATATATATATATATATATATATATATATATATATATATATATATATATATATATATTATTATTTTTTTATTTATTATACTTTGTCGCTGTCTCCCGCGTTTGCGAGGTAGCGCAAGGAGACAGACGAAAGAAATGGCCCAACCCCCCCCCCCCTACACATGTATATACATACGTCCACACACGCAAATATACATACCTACACAGCTTTCCATGGTTTACCCCAGACGCTTCACATGCCTTGATTCAATCCACTGACAGCACGTCAGCCCCGGTATACCACATCGCTCCAATTCACTCTATTCCTTGCCCTCCTTTCACCCTCCTGCATGTTCAGGCCCCGATCACACAAAATCTTTTTCATTCCATCTTTCCACCTCCAATTTGGTCTCCCTCTTCTCCTTCTTCCCTCCACCTCCGACACATATATCCTCTTGGTCAATCTTTCCTCACTCATCCTCTCCATGTGCCCAAACCACTTCAAAACACCCTCTTCTGCTCTCTCAACCACGCTCTTTTTATTTCCACACATCTCTCTTACCCTTACGTTACTCACTCGATCAATCCACCTCACACCACACATTGTCCTCAAACATCTCATTTCAAGCACATCCATCCTCCTGCGCACAACTCTATCCATAGCCCACGCCTCGCAACCATACAACATTGTTGGAACCACTATTCCTTCAAACATACCCATTTTTGCTTTCCGAGATAATGTTCTCGACTTCCACACATTCTTCAAGGCCCCCAGAATTTTCGCCCCCTCCCCCACCCTATGATCCACTTCCGCTTCCATGGTTCCATCCGCTGCCAGATCCACTCCCAGATATCTAAAACACTTCACTTCCTCCAGTTTTTCTCCATTCAAACTCACCTCCCAATTGACTTGACCCTCAACCCTACTGTACCTAATAACCTTGCTCTTATTCCTCAAGTGTCGTAGACTAAAGGGGACGGGACCGGGAGGTTGGAAATCCTCCCCTCCTTGTATTTCAACTTTCTAAAAGGGAAAGCAGAAGAGGGAGTCACGCGGGGAGGGCTCATCTTCCTCGAAGGCTCAGATTGGGGTGTCTAAATGTGTGTGGATGTAACCAAGATGAGAAAAAATGAGAGCTAGGTAGTATGTTTGAGGAAAGGAACGTGGATATTTTGGCTGTGAGTGAAATGAACCTTAAGGGTAAAGGGGAAGAGTGGTTTGGGAATGGCTTGGGAGTAAAGTCATGTGTTAGTGAGAGGACAAGAGCAAGGGAAGTAGTAGCACTACTCCTGAACCAGGAGTAGTGGAAGCATATG
This sequence comes from Panulirus ornatus, assembly GCF_036320965.1. Taxonomy (NCBI): domain Eukaryota; kingdom Metazoa; phylum Arthropoda; class Malacostraca; order Decapoda; family Palinuridae; genus Panulirus; species Panulirus ornatus. The sequence continues at coordinate 58,638,600 of NC_092226.1, forward strand.
ATAGAGTGTACAAACTGAAAGTGGATGGAGAGAGATGGGTGCATATGCACCTGGGCGTGAGAAGAAAGATCATAAAAGGCAAGTTTTTTGGAAGCATCTGAGTGAGTGCGATTGCAGTTTTGATGCACGAGAACAGGTTATAGTGATGTGTGATCTGAAGCCAAAGGTGTGTAATATGGCAGTTGCGGGAATAATTGGTGTACATAGGGTATTCAGTGTTCTAAATGGAAATGGTGCAGAGCTTGTAAATTACTGTGCTGAAAAAGGACTGGTGATTGGGAATACCTGGTTTAAAAAGAGAGATATATATAAGTATACGTATGTAAGTATGAGAGATGGCCAGAGAGCGTAATTGGATTACGTGATAATTGATAGGAGTGCTAAAGAGAGACTTTTGGATGTTAATTTGCCGAGAGATGCAACTGGAGGGATGTCTGATCACTACCATGTGGAGGCGAAGGTGAAGACTTGTAGAGGTTTTCAGAAAACAAGAGAGAATGTTTGGGTGAAGAGAGTGGTGAGGGTAAGTGAGCTTGGGAAGGAGACTTGTGTGAGTAAGTACCAGGAGAGAATGAGTACAGAATGGAAAAAGGTGAGAAGAAAGGACGTAAGGATAGAGGGGGAGGAATGATATGTATTTAGGGAAGCAGTGATGGCTTGCGCAAAATTTGCTTGTGGCATGAAAAGCGTGGGCGGTGGGCAGATTAGAAAGGGTAGTGACTGGAGGGATGAAGAAGTAAGATTATTAGTGAAAGAGATTATTAATGGACGATTTTTTGCAGGAAAATAATACAAATCACTGGGAGATGTATAAAAGAAAGAGGCAGGAGGTTAAGAGAAAGGTGCAAGAGGTGAAAAAGAGGTCAAATGAGAATTGGGGTTAGAGAGTATCAGTAAATTTTATGAAGAATAAAAGATGTTTTGGAAGGAGGTAGATAAAGTGCGTAAGACAAGGGATCAAATGAGAACTTCAGTGAAGGGGGCTAATGGGAAGTAGTGGTGGTGTAAGGAGATGGAGTGAGAATTTTGAGGATTTGTTGAGTGTGTTAGATGATAGAGTGGCAGATATAGGGTGTTTTGGTCGAGGTGGTGTGCAATGTGAGAGGGTTAGGGAGAATGATTTGGGAAACAGAGAAGAGGTAGTAAAAGCTTTGCAGAAGATGAGAGCCGGCAAGGCAGCGGGATTGGATGGTATTGCAGTGGAATTTATTAAAAAAGAGGGTGATTGTGTTGTTGACTGGTTGGTAAGGTTATCTAAAGTATGTATGACTCATGGTGAGGTGCCTGAGGATTGGAGGAATGCTTGCATAGTGCAATTATACAAGGGCAAAGAAAATAAAAGTGAGTGTCCAAATGACAGAGGTATACGTTTGTTGAGAATTCCTGGGAAATTATATGGGAGGGTATTGATTGAGAGGGTGAAGGCATGTACAGAGCATCAGATTGGGGAAGAGAAGTGTGACTTCAAAAGTGGTAGAGGATGTGTGGATCAGGTGTTTGCTTTGATGAACGTATGTGAGAAATACTTAGAAAAGCAAATGGATTTGTATGTAGCATTTATGGATCTGGAGAAAGCATAAGATAGAGTTGATAGAGATGCTCTGTGGAAGGTATTAAGAATATATGGTGTGGGAGGCAAAGTTGTTAGAAGCAGTGAAAAGTTTTTTTCTAGGATGTAAGGCATGTGTGTGTGTGTAGGAAGAGAGGAAAGTGATTGGTTCTCAGTGAATGTAGGTTTGCGGCAGGGGTGTGTGATGTTTCCATGGTTGTTTAATTTGTTTATGGATGGGGTTGTTAGGGAGGTGACTGTAAGAGCTTTGGAAAGAGGGGCAAGTATGCAGTCCGTTGTGGATGAGAGAGCTTGGTAAGTGAGTCAGTTGTTGTTCGCTGATGATACAGTGCCGGTGGCTGATTCGTGTGAGAAATTGCAGAAGCTGATGACTGAGTTTGGTAAAGTGTGTGAAAGAAAAAAGCTGATAGTATATGTTAATAAGAGCAAGGTTATTAGCTACAGTAGGGTTGAGGGAGAATTCGATTGGGAGGTAAGTTTGAATGGAGAAAAACTGGAGGAAGTGAAGTGCTTTAGATCTCTGGGACTGGATTTGGCAGCAGGTGGAACCATGGAAGCGGAAGTGAACCATAGGGTAGGGGAGGGGGCGTAAGTTCTGGGAGCGTTGAAGAATGTGTGGAAGTCGAGGACATTATCTCGGAAAGCAAAATTGGGTATGTTTGAAGGAATAGTAGTTCCAACAATGTTATATGGTTACGAGGCGCGGGCTATGGATAAAGTTGTGCGGAGGAGGGTGGATGTGCTGGAAATGAGATGTTTGAGGACAATATGTTGTGTGAGGTGGTTTGACCGAGTAAGTAATGATATGGTAAGAGAGAAATGTGGAAATAAAAAAGAGTGTGGTTGAGAGAGCAGAAGAGGGTGATTTGAAATGGTTTGGTCACATGGAGAGAATGATGAGGAAATATTGACCAAGAGGATATATGTCAGAGGTTGAGGGAACTCAGAAAAGTGAGAGACCAAATTGGAGGTGGAAAGATGGAGTGAAAAAGATATTGAGTGATCGGGGCTTGACCATACAGGAGGGTGAAAGGCGTGCAAGGAATAGAGTGAATGGGAACGATATGTTATACCGGTGTCGACATGCTGTCATTGGATTGAAGCAGGGAATGCAAAGCGTCTGGGGTGAACCATGGAAATTTTTGTGGTGCTTGGATGTGGAAAGGGAGCTTTGGTTTCAGTGCATCATACATGACAGCTAGAGACTGCGTTTGAACAAATGTGGCCTGTGTTGTCTTTTCCTAGCGCTACTTCACGCACATGCGGGGAGAGGGGGTTTTCATTTCGTGTGTGGCGGGGTGGCGACGGGAATGATTAAGAGCAGACAGTATGAATTATGTATATGTGTATATATGTATTTGTCTGTGTGTGTATATATATGTATACGTTTAGATGTATGGATATGTATATGTGCTGTGTGTGGACGTATATGTATATACATGTGTATGTGGGTGGGTTGGGCCATTCTTTCGTGTGTTTCCTTGCGCTACCTCGGTAACGCGTGAGACGGCGATAAAGTATAATAAGTGTATTATATATACATCACATATAAAAGAAATATATATACAAGAAAGAATATAAGTCAACTGATGATGTGATTATTACACGAAAGTGCACTTGGGAATTCATCGTGTTTCATTTTCCCCGTGGACTCATAGGAATATACTTTATCACGCGCAAAATTGTGGTACTTTCGAATATTTCGCAAAAGATGCTTGTGGCATGAGAAGAGTGGGAGGTGGGTTGATTAAAAAGGGTAGTGAGTGGTGGGATGAAGAAGTAAGATTATTAGTGAAAGAGAAGAGAGAGGCATTTGGACGATTTTTGCAGGGAAAAAATGCAATTGAGTTCCCGGGAGAGGTATAAAAGAAGGAGACAGGAGGTCAAGAGAAAGGTGGAAGAGGTGAAAAAGAGGGTAAATGAGAGTTGGAGTGAGAGAGTATCATTAAATTTTAGGGAGAATAAAAAGATGTTCTGGAAGGAGGTAAATAAAGTGCTTGAGAAAAGGGAGCAAATGGGAACTTCAGTGAAGGGCGCAAATGGGGAGGTGATAACAAGTAGTGGTGATGTGAGAAGGAGATGGAGTGAGTATTTTGAAGGTTTGTTGAATGTGTTTGATGACAGAGTGGCAGATATAGGGTGTTTTGGTCGAGGTGGTGTGCAAAGTGAGAGGGTTAGGGAAAATGATTTGGTAAACAGAGAAGAGGTAGTAAAAGCTTTGTGGAAGATGAAAGCCGAAAGGCAGCAGGTTTGGATGGTA
>NC_092226.1:58642529-58664150 GCF_036320965.1 Panulirus ornatus
AAAGCTCCAACAGCCAGGATCGAACCTGGGACCCCTTGTGCAAGAGGCAGGCATGCTAACCGCTAGGCTAAGGGACTGTATTATAGGAAACAACTATTCGAAATACTAAGTACTCGAATACCCTTCGTCTCACTATGGTGAGCAAGGGGGTCCATCGGTTGTTTCCGAACAGAACACATAGCCAGCTGATAGCGTTTTACCGAACCTGACTGTACAACCGATAGACCCCGTTACTCACCATTGTGAGACGAAGGGTATTCGAGTACTTAGTATTTCAAATATTTGTTTCCTATAATATAGTCCCTTAGCCTAACGGTTAGCATACCTGCCTCTTGCACAAGGGGTCCCAGGTTCGATCCTGGCTGTTGGAGCTTAGTATGTTCTATGAAGGCACGGGTTCATATACACTTTATTCGTATTCATATATATATATATATATATATATATATATATATATTTTTGCTTTGTCGCTGTCTCCCGCGTTTGCGAGGTAGCGCAAGGAAACAGACGAAAGAAATGGCCCAACCCACCCCATACACATGTATATACATACGTCCACACAGGCAAATATACATACCTACACAGTTTTCCATGGTTTACCCCAGACGCTTCACATGCCTTGATTCATTCCACTGACAGCACGTCAACCCCGGTATACCACATCGCTCCAATTCACTCTATTCCTTGCCCTCCTTTCACCCTCTTGCAGGTTCAGGCCCCGATCACACAAAATCTTTTTCACTCCATCTTTCCACCTCCAATTTGGTCTCCCTCTTCTCCTCGTTCCCTCCACCTCCGACACATATATCCTCTTGGTCAATCTTTCCTCACTCATTCTCCCCATGTGCCCAAACCATTTCAAAACACCCTCTTCTGCTCTCTCAACCACGTTCTTTTTATTTCCACACATCTCTCTTACCCTTACGTTACTTACTCGATCAAACCACCTCACACCACACATTGTCCTCAAACATCTCATTTCCAGCACATCCATCCTCCTTCGCAGACCTCTATCCATAGCCCACGCCTCGCAACCATACAACATTGTTGGAACCACTATTCCTTCAAACATACCCATTTTTGCTTTCCGAGATACTGTTTTCGACTTCCACACATTCTTCAAGGCTCCCAGAATTTTCGCCCCCTCCCCCACCCTATGATCCACTTCCGCTTCCATGGTTCCATCCGCTGCCAGATCCACTCCCAGACATCTAAAACACTTTACTTCCTCCAGTTTCTCTCCATTCAAACTCATCTCCCAATTGACTTGACCCTCAACCCTACTGTACCTAATAACCTTGCTCTTATTCACATTTACTTTTAACTTTCTTCTTTCACACACTTTACCAAACTCAGTCGCCAGCTTCTGCAGTTTCTCACATGAATCAGCCACCAGCGCTGTATCATCAGCGAACAACAACTGACTCACTTCCCAAGCTCTCTCATCCCCAACCGACTTCATACTTGCCCCTCTTTCCAAAACTCTTGCATTCACCTCCCTAACAACCCCATCCATAAACAAATTAAACACAATGGAGACATCACACACCCCTGCCGCAAACCTACAATCACTGAGAGCGAATCACTTTCCTCTCTTCCTACACGTACACATGCCTTACATCCTCGATAAAAACTTTTCACTGCTTCTAACAACTTGCCTCCCACACCATATATTCTTAATACCTTCCACAGAGCATCTCTATCAACTCTATCATATACCTTCTCCAGATCCATAAATGCTACATACAAATCCATTTGCTTTTCTAAGTAATTCTCACATACATTCTTCAAAGCAAACACCTGATCGACACATCCTCTACCACTTCTGAAACCACACTGCTCTTCCCCAATCTCATGCTCTGTACATGCCTTCACCCTCTCAATCAATACCCTCCCATATAATTTTCCAGGAATACTCAACAAACTTATACCTCTGTAATTTGAGCACTCACTCTTATCCCCTTTGCCTTTGTTCAATGGCACTATGCACGCATTACGCCAATCCTCAGGCACCTCACCATGAGTCATACATACATTAAATAACCTTACCAACCAGTCAACAATACAGTCACCCCCTTTTTTTAATAAATTCCACTGCAATACCATCCAAACCTGCTGCCTTGCCGGCTTTCATCTTCCGCAAAGCTTTTACTACTTTTACTACTACTTTTCTCTATTTACCAAATCATTTTCCCTAACCCTCTCACTTTGCACACCACCTCCACCAAAACACCCTATATCTGCCACTCTATCATCTATCATCATTACGGACTTTATTTACCTCCTTCCAGAACATCTTTTTATTCTCCCTAAAATTTAATGATACTCTCTCACCCCAACTCTCATTTGCACTTTTTTTCACCTCTTGTACCTTTTTCTTGACCTCCTGTCTCTTTCTCTTATACATCTCCCACTCAATTGCATTTTTTCCCTGCAAAAATCGTCCAAATGCATCTCTCTTCTCTTTCACTAACACTCTTACTTCTTCATCCCACCACTCACTACCCTTTCTAATCAACCCACCTCCCACTCTTCTCATGCCACAAGCATCTTTTGCGCAATCCATCACTGATTCCCTAAATATATCCCATTCCTCCCCCACTCCCCTTACTTCCATTGTTCTCACCTTTTTCCATTTTGTACTCAGTCTCTCCTGGTACTTCCTCACACAAGTCTCCTTCCCAAGCTCACTTACTCTCACCACCCTCTTCACCCCAACATTCACTCTTCTTTTCTGAAAACCCATACAAATCTTCACCTCAGCCTCCACAAGATAATGATCAGACATCCCTCCAGTTGCACCTCTCAGCACATTAACATCCAAAAGTCTCTCTTTCGCGCGCCTGTCAATTAACACATAATCCAATAACGCTCTCTGGCCATCTCTCCTACTTATATAAGTATACTTATGTATATCTCGCTTTATAAACCAGGTATTCCCAATCATCAGTCCTTTTTCAGCACATAAATCTACAAGCTCTTCACCATTTCCATTTACAACACTGAACACCCCATGTATACCAATTATTCCCTCAATTGCCACATTACTCACCTTTGCATTCAAATCACCCATCACTATAACCCGGTCTCGTGCATCAAAACCACTAACACACTCATTCAGTTGCTCCCAAAACACTTGCCTCTCATGATCTTTCTTCTCATGCCTAGGTGCATATGCACCAACAATCACCCATCTCTCTCCATCAGCTTTCAGTTTTACCCATATTAATCGAGAATTTACTTTCTTACGTTATATCACATACTCCCACAACTCCTGTTTCAGGAGTACTGCTACTCCTTCCCTTGCTCTTGTCCTCTCACCAACCCCTGACTTTACTCCAAAGACATTCTCAAACCACTCTTCCCCTTTACCCTTGAGCTTCGTTTCACTCAGAGCCAAAACATTCAGGTTCCTTTCCTCAAACATACTACCTATCTCTCCTTTTTTCACATCTTGGTTACATCCACACACATTTAGGCACCCCAATCTGAGCCTTCGAGGAGGATGAGCACTCCCCGCGTGACTCCTTCTTCTGTTTCCCATTTTAGAAAGTTAAGAAAATACAAGAAGGGAAGGATTTCTGGCCCCCCGCTCCAGACCCCTCTAGTCGCTTTCTACGACACGCGAGGAATGCGTGGGAAGTATTCTTTCACCCCTATCCCCAGGGATAATATATATATATATATATATATATATATATATATATATATATATATATATATACACATACACACACATACACATACATACGCACATATACACACACACACACATACATATATATACATATGAAAAATGTAAGAAACAATTTAGAAAACTGAAACTTCTAGCTTGAAATGAAATGAAAAAATGAATGTCACATAATGGTTCAACCTCTGGCTATGGAAAAAGGAAATGTATAATTTATTTACACAAACGTCAATAGTAGTTCTCATCAATTTAACCACTGTATCAATAAGCTTCAATGTCTAAGCTACATTTTTTCCAATTTCACTATTTTCTTGTCAATGCACCATGTATGAAAACTATCACTCCAGTAACACAACTATAAACATTTACTTCCCTTTAAAAAAAAAAAAAAAAGTTCTGGGGAAGTCTGTCTCGATACACTTCGGGACACTCTACCACCTGGCGAGGTTTGTGTTGCAATGGTTCTTGATTCACAAACGTAGTAGCATCACTGGTGGGCCAAGGTATTTCCGTTGGCGAAGAGGAGCTCATGAAACATGTCGGAAAGCATGCTACTGCAGGCAGGAGTGAAGGCTGATGCAAACTGGTATCGCTCTGAATGATGTGATGAGGACGAGATGATCCTCTGACTCACGTCCTCTGACTCGCGCAGTGTTGTCGCGTCACTTGTGTGCCTGAAGTGCTTGTAGTGTCACTGGCTTCAGGATGTGACTGCAAGGCTGTGTTTCGATGCATGTACATATATATATATATATATATATATATATATATATATATATATATATATATATATATATATATATATATATATATATATATATATATATATGTACATATATATGAAAAATGAAAACCATATCAATTTAAACATGAGCTGCTGCGTGCACCTGTTCCGTACCTGCAGTTCGTTGGTGAGTCAAGTGCTGGTGTTATTAAGGCAACTCAAATTTTTATTTGTCGGTGAAAGCAGCCAACCCGTCCATTACACAAAAATGGGAGGACATATTTGTTAGTGAATACGCACCGCAGCGCGGCAGCTAAGTTATTTGGTGCATTTTGGAAAACTCTATATTTTTTTTTTTTTTCGAATGATGTTCGTTGGTTCACTAAGGAAGTTTTGGTTATAGTATCATAATGACTGAATATGGAGCATAATTCTATCATCACTCCTGATTTCTGAGCATTTTTTTTTTTCGTGTGCACCGTATACGAAGATTTTTAGCGATCAGAGCCTGAATATGCAGGAGGGTGAAAGGCGTGCGAGGAATAGAGTGAATTGGAACGATTTGGTATACCGGGGTCGACGTGCTGTCAGTGGATTGAACCAGGGCTTGTGAAGCGTCTGGAGTAAACCATGGAAATTTTTTGGGGCCTGGATATGGAAAGGGAGCTGCAATTTCAGTGCATTATACATGACAGCTAGAGACTGAGTGTGAACGAATGTGGTCTTTGTTGTCTTTTCCTAGCGCTACCTCGCGCGCATGAGAAGGGATGGGGTTGTTCATTTCATGTGTGGCGGGCTGGCGACGGGAATGAATAAAGTCAGCAAGTATGAATTATATGCATGTGTATATATGTATATGTCTGTGTATGTATATATATATATGTATACGTTGAAATGTATAGGTATGTATATGTGCGTGTGTGGACGTGTATGTATATACAAGTGTATGTGGGTGGGTTGGGCCATTCTTTCGTGTGTTTCCTTGCGCTATCTCGCTAACGCGGAAATCAGCGACAAAGTGTAATAAAATGAATAAATGAAATATGCGCTGTAGTAATGTAGTAATGGCGTTCTATATTTCGTTCATTATAAGTCTTTGAACAGTTCGAACGGATTATCAAGAGAAGTGCTGGCGAACAATGGGTAGGAAACACACAAACCCACACACACACACACACACATACACACACACACACACACACACACACACACACACACTCACACACACACACACACACACACACACACACACACACACACACACACACACCTGGATCAGCCTTGATTGCCACATCAGCTTCAAGCCAGTTAACAGCTTTTGGATATCGGTGTTTCAGCGTTCTTGATTATACTTGCGTTTTCGATAGCTATTCTGCGCCAATACTTATGTTTGCGTTATGGTTCACCTTTGGCCGTCTTAAATGACCAGGATACTTATACTTTAAGGTTATGAAAAATTTTGCGCGCATGTAGACAGCCTGGAAATCCGATCTTGTCACCTTGCCTGATGTGATAACTACATTTACCTGCTCCTACCCCGCTATAAGGTATTAACCCCGGCTCACTCTCAAGCTGTGTATCACACAAGATAACCAAGTCGCATCTCAGACACATGTCATGCCCCACTCTCATAAACCCTGCTTCCACCATTATTCCTTCCACAGTCAGATTTAAGTTGAAAAGCCTGATCAATGGACTTTTTTCGCCCCTGAATCTTCTTTCTTCCACACTTTTACCAAATACTGTAACATTTTCGTGCTCTGTGTTGCGCCTTAACTAGAGTCACTTGATCACCATGCACGTCAACAAGGACGGAAAGGAGACTTGTTCTGTACCTCTCGCTTCCCTACATCCCCTCTACTTCTGCACAGCATGAAAAATTAATTGCTACTCCCGGATAAAGGCGCTGAGCTGTGATTTTTTTTTTTTTTTTTGACATCCATCCAGTCATTGATTCGTCTTCGTGCTTTCCACCTTCCTCATGTTAACCTCAACACTGTCTACCACCCTCATGTTCACTTTAACGCTTTCTACCTCCCTCATGTTCGCCTTCACGCTGTCCATCACCCTCATATTCACCTTAACGCTTTCTACCCCACCCTCATGTTCACCTTTACGTTTTCTACCTCCCTCATGTTCACGTTCATGCTGTTCACCGTCCTCATGTTCAACTTCACGCTCTCCACCTCCCTCATATTTTCCCCTCACGCTTTCCACTTCCATAGTAAATGCTCACAGGATACCCTTAGAAGAATCTATCCTCACTAGATTCGTATGTGATACATTTCACTAGTCTGAACCCAGCTTGTTAAATTTTGATAAAGTTTTACTTAACCAGCATCAGTGTATCTTATACCAGTACTACCGTTACTTGTATCGAAATATGACCCCAACATTCTCGATCTGTTTATCACTAACCTGTCTATTCCTGTCTTACTCTTAGAATCATAGATTCGAGTTATGAATTGAAATGAATCTTAATATATCATGGAATTACTTGAATTACAGAAATCTATGTAAAACATGACTACCAAACAAACTGCAATCCCATTTCCTTTTAATTTTATCATAGAATGATAGCTTGTGGGATGGCCTCCCGTGGTATAACGGTTAACGTTCCTGACCATGGCAAATTCACGGGCCGTCCAGGGTCGAGTGCATAGGTTCGAATCCTGGTTACGGCGATCGGACCAAAGTCAACCCAGCCGTTCATCCACCCTTAGGAGCTGGTCGATAAAATGGGTACTTAGCTCAGGCTAGGGCATATATATATATATATATATATATATATATATATATATATATATATATATATATATATATATATATATATACATATATATATATTCCCTCGGGATAGGGGAGAAAGAATACTCTCCACGTATTCCCTGCGTGTCGTAGAAGGCGACTGAAAGGGAAGGGAGCGGGGGGGCTGGAAATCTTCCCCTCTCTTTTTTTTTTTTTTCCAAAGGAAGGAACAGAGAAGGGGGCTGGATGAGGATGTTTCCTCAGAGGCCCAGTCCTCTGTTATTAACGCTACCTCGCTGACGCGGTAAATGGCGAATAGTATGAAAGAAAAGAAATATATATATATATATATATATATATATATATATATATATATATATATATATATATATATATATATATATATATATATAAATATATATATATATATATATATATATATATATATATATATATATATATATATATATATATATATATATATATATATATATCCCTGGGGATAGGGGAGAAAGAATACTTCCCACGTATTCCCTGCGTGTCGTAGAAGGCGACTAAAAGGGAAGGGAGCGGGGGGCTGGAAATCCTCCCCTCTCGTTTTTTTTTTTTTTTTTTTTTTTCCAAAAGAAGGAACAGAGAAGAGGTCCAGGTGAGGATATTCCCTCAAAGGCCCAGTCCTCTGTTCTTAACGCTACCTCGCTATCGCGGGAAATAGCGAATAGTATGAAAAAAAAAAAAAAATATATATATATATATATATATATATATATATATATATATATAAATATATATATATATATATATATATATATATATATATATATATATAATATATATATATATATATATATATATATATATATATATATATATATATATATATATTTATGATACTTCGTCGCTGTCTCCGCATTAGCGCAAGGAAACAGACGAAAGAATGGCCCAACCAACCAATATACACATGTATATGCATACATGTCCACACACACGCACATATGTATGCCTATACATTTCAACGTATACATATATATAAATACACAGACATATACATATATACACATGTACATAATTCATACATGCTCCCTTTATTCATTTCCGTCGCCACCCTGCTACACATGAAATGACAACCCACTTCCTCCGCATGTGCGCGAGGTAGCGCTAGGAAAAAACAAAAGAGGCCACAATCGTTCACACTCAGTCTCTAGCTATCATGTATAATGCACCGAAACCACATCTCCCTTTCCACATCCAGGCCCCACCAAACTTTCAATGGTTTACCCCAGACGCTTCACATGCCCTGGTTCAATTCAATTTGGTCTCCCACTTCTTCTCGTTCACTCCACCTCTGACATATATATCCTCTTTGTCAATCCTTCCTCACTCGTTTTCTCCATGTGACCAAACCATTTCAAAACACCCTCTTCTGCTCTCTCAACCACTCTCTTTTTATTACCACACATCACTGTTACCCTTTCATTGCTTACTCGATCAAACCACCTCACACCACATATTGTCCTCAAACATCTCATTTCTAACACATCCACCCTCTTTCGCACAGCTCTATCTATAGCCCACGTCTCGCAACCATATATCACTGTTGGAACCACTATTCCTTCAAATGTACTCATTTTTCCTTTCCAAGATAATGTTCACGCCTTCCACACATTTTCAACGCTTCCAAAACTTTCACCCACTCCCCCACCCTGTGACTAACTTCCGCTTCCATGGTTCTATCCGCTGCCAAATCCATTCCCATATATCTAAATCACTTCACTTCCTCCAGTTTTTCTCCATTCAAACTTACCTCCAAATTGACTTGTCCCTCAACCCTACTGTACCTAATAACCTTACTCTGATTCATATTTACTCTTAGCTTTCTTCTTACACACACTTTATCAAACTCAGTCACCAGCTTCTACAGTTTCTCACACGAATCAGCCACCAGCGCTGTATCATCAGCGAACAACAACTGACTCACTTCCCAAGCTCTCTCATCCACAACATACTGCATACTTGTACCTCTCTCCAAAACGCTTCCATACACCTCGAAACAAACCCATGCATAAAGAAATTAAACAACCATGGAGACATCCCGCACCCCTACCCCGAACCGACATTCACTGAGCACCAATCACTTTCCTCTCTCTCTCTCTCTCTCTCTCTCTCTGTATGTATATATATATATATATATATATATATATATATATATATATATATATATATATATATATATATATATATATATATATATATATATATATATACATATATATATATATATATATATATATATATATATATATATATATATGGATTTGTATGTAGCATTTATGGATCTGGAGAAGGCATATGATAGAGTTGACAGAGATGCTCTGTGGAAGGTATTAAGAATATATGGTGTGGGAGGAAAGTTGTTGGAAGCAGTGAAAAGTTTTTATCGAGGATGTAAGGCATGTGTACGTGTAGGAAGAGAGGAAAGTGATTGGTTCTCAGTGAATGTAGGTTTGCGGCAGGGGTGTGTGATGTCTCCATGGTTGTTTAATTTGTTTATGGATTGGGTTGTTAGGGAGGTAAATGCAAGAGTTTTGGAAAGAGGGGCAAGTATGAAGTCTGTTGGGGATGAGAGAGCTTGGGAAGTGAGTCAGTTGTTGTTCGCTGATGATACAGCGCTGGTGGCTGATTCATGTGAGAAACTGCAGAAGCTGGTGACTGAGTTTGGTAAAGTGTGTGGAAGAAGAAAGTTAAGAGTAAATGTGAATAAGAGCAAGGTTATTAGGTACAGTAGGGTTGAGGGTCAAGTCAATTGGGAGGTGAGTTTGAATGGAGAAAAACTGGCGGAAGTGAAGAGTTTTAGATATCTGGGAGTGGATCTGGCAGCGGATGGAACCATGGAAACGGAAGTGGATCATAGGGTGGGGGAGGGGGCGAAAATTCTGGGGGCCTTGAAGAATGTGTGGAAGTCGAGAACATTATCTCGAAAAGCAAAAATGGGTATGTTTGAAGGAATAGTAGTTCCAACAATGTTGTATGGTTGCGAGGCGTGGGCTATGGATAGAGTTGTGCGCGGGAGGATGGATGTGCTGGAAATGAGATGTTTGAGGACAATGTGTGGTGTGAGGTGGTTTGATCGAGTGAGTAACGTAAGGGTAAGAGAGATGTGTGGAAATAAAAAGAGCGTGGTTGAGAGAGCAGAAGAGGGTGTTTTGAAGTGGTTTGGGCACATGGAGAGAATGAGTGAGGAAAGATTGACCAGGAGGATATATGTGTCGGAGGTGGAGGGAGCAAGGAGAAGAGGGAGACCAAATTGGAGGTGGAAAGATGGAGTGAAAAAGATTTTGTGTAATCGGGGCCTGAACATGCAGGAGGGTGAAAGGAGGGCAGGGAATAGAGTGAATTGGAGCGATGTGGTATACCGGGGTTGACGTGCTGTCAGTGGATTGAATCGGGGCATGTGGGGCGTCTGGGGTAAACCATGGAAAGCTGTGTAGGTATGTATATTTGCGTGTGTGGACGTATATATATACATGTGTATGGGGGGGGGGGGGGGTTGGGCCATTTCTTTTGTCTGTTTCCTTGCGCTACCTCGCAAACGCGGGAGACAGCGACAAAGTATAAAAAAAAAAAAAATATAGATATATATATATATATATATATATGTATATATATATATATATATATATATATATATATATATATATATATATATATATATATATATATATATATATATATATGTATATATATATATATATATATATATATATATATATATATATATATATATATATAAATATATATATATATATATATATATATATATATATATATATATATATATATATATATATATATATATATGCAAATGCAATTGAGTGGGAGAAGTATAAAAGAAAGAGACAGGAGGTCAAGAGAAAGGTGCAAGAGGTGAAAAAAAGGGCAAATGAGAGTTGGGGTGAGAGACTATCAGTAAATTTTAGGGAGAATAAAAAGATGTTCTGGAAGGAGGTAAATAGGGTGCGTAAGACAAGGGAGCAAATGGGAACTTCAGTGAAGGGCGTAAATGGGGAGGTGATAACAAGCAGTGGTGATGTGAGAAGGAGATGGAATGAGTATTTTGAAGGTTTGTTGAATGTGTCTGATGACAGAGTGGCAGATATAGGGTGTTTGGGTCGAGGTGGTGTGCAAAGTGAGAGGGTTAGGGAAAATGATTTGGTGAACAGAGAAGAGGTAGTAAAAGCTTTGCGGAAGATGAAAGCCGGCAAGGCAGCAGGTTTGGATGGTATTGCAGTGGAATTTATTAAAAAAGGGGGTGACTGTATTGTTGACTGGTTGGTAAGGTTATTTAATGTATGTATGACTCATGGTGAGGTGCCTGAGGATTGGCGGAATGCGTGCATAGTGCCATTGTACAAAGGCAAAGGGGATAAGAGTGAGTGCTCAAATTACAGAGGTATAAGTTTGTTGAGTATTCCTGGTAAATTATATGGGAGGGTATTGATTGAGAGGGTGAAGGCATGTACAGAGCATCAGATTGGGGGAGAGCAGTGTGGTTTCAGAAGTGGGAGAGGATGTGTGGATAAGGTGTTTGCTTTGAAGAATGTATGTGAGAAATACTTAGAAAAGCAAATGGATTTGTATGTAGCATTTATGGATCTGGAGAAGGCATATGATAGAGTTGATAGAGATGCTCTGTGGAAGGTATTAAGAATATATGGTGTGGGAGGCAAGTTGTTAGAAGCAGTGAAAAGTTTTTATCGAGGATGTAAGGCATGTGTACGTGTAGGAAGAGAGGAAAGTGATTGGTTCTCAGTGAATGTAGGTTTGCGGCAGGGGTGTGTGATGTCTCCATGGTTGTTTAATTTGTTTATGGATGGGGTTGTTAGGGAGGTAAATGCAAGAGTCTTGGAAAGAGGGGCAAGTATGAGGTCTGTTGGGGATGAGAGAGCTTGGGAAGTGAGTCAGTTGTTGTTCGCTGATGATACAGCGCTGGTGGCGGATTCATGTGAGAAACTGCAGAAGCTGGTGACGGAGTTTGGTAAAGTGTGTGGAAGAAGAAAGTTAAGAGGAAATGTGAATAAGAGCAAGGTTATTAGGTACAGTAGGGTTGAGGGTCAAGTCAATTGGGAGGTGAGTTTGAATGGAGAAAAACTGGAGGAAGTGAAGTGTTTTAGATATCTGGGAGTGGATCTGTCAGCGGATGGAACCATGGAAGCGGAAGTGGATCATAGGTTGGGGGAGGGGGCGAAAATTTTGGGAGCCTTGAAAAATGTGTGGAAGTCGAGAACATTATCCCGGAAAGCAAAAATGGGTATGTTTGAAGGAATAGTAGTTCCAACAATGTTGTATGGTTGCGAGGCGTGGGCTATGGATAGAGTTGTGCGCAGGAGGATGGATGTGCTGGAAATGAGATGTTTGAGGACAATGTGTGGTGTGAGGTGGTTTGATCGAGTAAGTAACGTAAGAGTAAGAGAGATGTGTGGAAATAAAAAGAGCGTGGTTGAGAGAGCAGAAGAGGGTGTTTTGAAATGGTTTGGGCACATGGAGAGAATGAGTGAGGAAAGATTGACCAAGAGGATATATGTGTCGGAGGTGGAGGTAACGAGGAGAAGAGGGAGACCAAATTGGAGGTGGAAAGATGAAGTGAAAAGGATTTTGTGTGATCGGGGCCTGAACATGCAGGAGGGTGAAAGGAGGGCAAGGAATAGAGTGAATTGGAGCGATGTGGTATACAGGGGTTGACGTGCTGTCAGTGGATTGAATCAAGGCATGTGAAGCGTCCGGGGTAAACCATGGAAAGCTGTGTAGGTATGTATATTTGCGTGTGTGGACGTGTGTATGTACATGGGTATGGGGTGGGTTGGGCCATTTCTTTCGTCTGTTTCCTTGCGCTACCTCGCAAACGCGGGAGACAGCGACAAAGTATAAAAAAAAAAAAAAAAAAAAAAAAAAAATATATATATATATATATATATATATATATATATATATATATATATATATATATATATATATATATATATATATATATATATATATATATATATATATATATATATATATATATATATATATATATATATATATATATATATATATATATATATATATATAAGGGGAAGAGTGGTTTCGGAATGTCTGGGGAGTAAAGTCAGGGGTTAGTGAGAGGACAAGAGCAAGGGAAGGAGTAGCAATACTCCTGAAACAGGAGTTGTGGGAGTATGTGATAGAGTGTAAGAAAGTAAATTCTCGATTAATATGGGTAAAACTGAAAGTTGATGGAGAGAGGTGGGTGATTATTGGTGCTTATGCACCTGGGCATGAGAAGAAAGATCAAGAGAGGCAAGTGTTTTGGGAGCAGCTGAATGAGTGTGTTAGTGGTTTTGATGCACGAGACCGGGTTATAGTGATGGGTGATTTGAATGCAAAGGTGAGTAATGTGGCAGTTGAGGGAATAGTTGGTATACATGTGGTGTTCAGTGTTGTAAATGGAAATGGTGAAGAGCTTGTAGATTTATGTGCTGAAAAAGGACTGTTGATTGGGAATACCTGGTTTAAAAAGCGAGATATACATAAGTATACTTATGTAAGTAGGAGAGATGGCCAGAGAGCGTTATTGGATTACGTGTTAATTGACAGGCGTGCGAAAGAGAGACTTTTGGATGTTAATGTGCTGAGAGGTGCAACTGGAGGGATGTCTGATCATTATCTTGTGGAGGCTAAGGTGAAGATTTGTATGGGTTTTCAGAAAAGAAGAGTGAATGATGGGGTGAAGAGGGTGGTGAGAGTAAGTGAGCTTGAGAAGGAGACCTGTGTGAGGAAGTACCAGGAGAGACTGAGTACAGAATGGAAAAAGGTGAGAACAATGGAAGTAAGGGGAGTGAGGGAGGAATGGGATGTATTTAGGGAATCAGTGATGGATTGCGCAAAAGATGCTTGTGGCATGAGAAGAGTGGGAGGTGGGTTGGTTAGAAAGGGTAGTGAGTGTTGGGATGAAGAAGTAAGAGTATTAGTGAAAGAGAAGAGAGAGGCATTTGGACGATTTTTGCAGGGAAAAAATGCAATTGAGTGGGAGATGTATAAAAGAAAGAGACAGGAGGTCAAGAGAAAGGTGCAAGAGGTGAAAAAAAGGGCAAATGAGAGTTGGGGTGAGAGAGTATCATTAAATTTTAGGGAGAATAAAAAGATGTTCTGGAAGGAGGTAAATAAAGTGCGTAAGACAAGGGAGCAAATGGGAACTTCAGTGAAGGGCGTAAATGGGGAGGTGATAACAAGTAGTGGTGATGTGAGAAGGATATGGAGTGAGTATTTCGAAGGTTTGTTGAATGTGTTTGATGATAGAGTGGCAGATATAGGGTGTTTTGGTCGAGGTGGTGTGCAAAGTGAGAGGGTTAGGGAAAATGATTTGGTAAACAGAGAAGAGGTAGTGAAAGCTTTGCCGAAGATGAAAGCCGGCAAGGCAGCAGGTTTGGATGGTATTGCAGTGGAATTTATTAAAAAAGGGGGTGACTGTATTGTTGACTGGTTAGTAAGGTTATTTAATGTATGTATGACTCATGGTGAGGTACCTGAGGATTGGCGGAATGCGTGCATAGTGCCATTGTACAAAGGCAAAGGGGATAAGAGTGAGTGCTATAATTACAGAGGTATAAGTTTGTTGAGTATTCCTGGTAAATTATATGGGAGGGTATTGATTGAGAGGGTGAAGGCATGTACAGAGCATCAGATTGGGGAAGAGCAGTGTGGTTTCAGAAGTGGTAGAGGATGGAAAGCTGTATAGGTATGTATATTTGCATGTCTGGACGTATGTATATACATGTGTATGGGGGGGGGGTTGGGCCATTTCTTTCGTCTGTTTCCTTGCGCTACCTCGCAAACGCGGGAGACAGCGACAAAGTATAAAAATATATATATGTATATATATATATATATATATATATATATATATATATATATATATATATATATATATATATATATTGTTTAATTTGTTTATGAATGGGGTTGTTAGGGAGGTAAATGCAAGAGTTTTGGAGAGAGTGGCAAGTATGAAGTCTGTTGGGGATGAGAGAGCTTGGGAAGTGAGTCAGTTGTTGTTCGCTGATGACACAGCGCTGGTGGCTGATTCATGTGTGAAACTGCAGAAGCTGGTGACTGAGTTTGGTAAAGTGTGTGGAAGAAGAAAGTTAAGAGTAAATGTGAATGAGAGCAAGGTTATTAGGTACAGTAGGGTTGAGGGTCAAGTCAATTGGGAGGTGAGTTTGAATGGAGAGAAACTGGAGGAAGTGAAGTGTTTTAGATATCTGGGAGTGGATCTGGCAGCGGATGGAACCATGGAAGCTGAAGTGGATCATAGGGTGGGGGAGGGGGCGAAAATTCTGGGGGCCTTGAAGAATGTGTGGAAGTCGAGAACATTATCTCGGAAAGCAAAAATGGGTATGTTTGAAGGAATAGTGGTTCCAACAATGTTGTATGGTTGCGAGGCGTGGGCTATGGATAGAGTTATGCGCAGGAGGATAGATGTGCTGGAAATGAGATGTTTGAGGACAATGTGTGGTGTGAGGTGGTTTGATCGAGTGAGTAACGTAAGGGTAAGAGAGATGTGTGGAAATAAAAAGAGCGTGTTTGAGAGAGCAGAAGAGGGTGTTTTGAAGTGGTTTGGGCACATGGAGAGGATGAGTGAGGAAAGATTGACCAAGAGGATATATGTGTCGGAGGTGGAGGGAACAAGGAGAAGAGGGAGACCAAATTGGAGGTGGAAAGATGGAGTGAAAAAGATTTTGTGTGATCTGGGCCTGAACATGCAGGAGGGTGAAAGGAGGGCAAGGAACAGAGTGAATTGGAGCGATGTGGTATACCGGGGCTGACGTGCTGTCAGTGGATTGAATCAAGGCATGTGAAGCGTCTGGGGTAAACCATGGAAAGCTGTGTAGGTATGTATATATGCGTGTGTGGACGTATATACGTATATACATGTGTATGGGGGGGGTTGGGCCATTTCTTTCGTCTGTTTCCCTGCGCTACCTCGCAAACGCGGGAGACAGCGACAAAGTATAAAAAAAAAAAATATATATATATAAATATATATATATATATACATATATATTTTTTTTTTATTTATAATTTTATTTTCCTTTGTCGCTCTCTCCCGCGTTAGCGACGTAGCGCAAGGAAACAGACAAAAGAAATGGCCCATCCCACACACATAAGCATGTATATACATACACGTCCACACACGCAAATATACATACCTATACATCTCAATGTACACACATATATACACACATAGACATATACATATATACACATGTACATAATTCATACTGTCTGCCTTTATTTATTCCCATCGCCACCTCACCACAAATGGAATAACAACCCCCTCCCCCCCTTATGTGTGCGAGGTAGCGCTAATAAAAGACAACAAAGGCCCCATTCGTTCACACTCAGTCTCCAGCTGTCATGAAATAATGCATCGAAACCAGAGCTCCCTTTCCATATCCAGGCCCCACAGAGCTTTCCATGGTTTACCCCACACGCTTCACATGCTCTGGTTCAATTCATTGACAGCACGTCGACCCCGGTATACGACATCCTTCCAATTCACTCTATTCCTTGCACGCCTTTCACCCTCCTGCATGTTCAGGCCCCGATCACTCAAAATCTTTTTCACTCCATTTGATCTCCCACTTCTCCTCGTTCCCTCCACCTCTGACACATATATCTTCTTGGCCAATCTTTCCTCACTCATTCTCTCCATGTGACCAAACCATATCAAAACACTCTCTTCTGCTCTCTCAACCACATTCTTTTTATTTCCACGCATCCTTCTTACCATTACATTACTTACTCGATCAAACCACCTCACCCCACATATTGTCCTCAAACATCTCATTTCCAGCAC
The DNA here is from genome assembly GCF_036320965.1 of Panulirus ornatus. NCBI lineage: Eukaryota > Metazoa > Arthropoda > Malacostraca > Decapoda > Palinuridae > Panulirus > Panulirus ornatus. Next base: position 58,659,591 of record NC_092226.1, read on the forward strand.
ATGCACCCTCCTGTGTACAACTCCATCTATAACCCACGCCTCGCAACCATACAACATTGTTGGAACCACTATTCCTTCAAACATAGCCATTTTTGCTTTCCGAGATAATGTCCTCGACATCCAAACATTCTTCAAGGCTCCCGGAATTTTCACCCCCTCCCCCACCCTATGATTCACTTCCACTTCCATGGTTCCATCCGCTGCCAAATCCACTCCCAGATATCTAAAACACTTTACTTCCTCCAGTTTTTCTCCACTTAAACTTACCTCCCAACTGACTTGACCCTCAAACCTACTGTACCTAATAACCTTGCTCTTATTCACATTTACTGTTAACTTTCTTCTTTCACACACTATACCAAACTCAGTCACCAGCTTCTGCAGTTTCTCACATGAATCAGCCATCAGCGCTGTATCATCAGCGGACAACAACTGACTCACTTCCCAAGCTCTCTCATCCACAACAGACTGTATACTTGCCCCTCTTTCCAAAACTCTTGCATTCACCTCCCTAACAACCTCATCCATAAACAAATTAAACAACCATGGAGACATCACACACCCCTGCCGCAAACCTACATTCACTGAGAACCAATCACTTCCCTCTCTTCCTACACGTACACATGCCTTACATGCTCGATAAAAACTTTTCACTGCTTCTAACAACTTGCCTCCCACATCATATATTCTTAATACCTTCCACAGAGAATCTCTATCAAATCTATCATATGCCTTCCCCAGATCCATAAATACTATATACAAATCCGTTTGCTTTTCTAAGTATTTCTCACACACATTCTTCAAAACAAACACCTGATCCACACATCCTCTACCACTTCTGAAACCACACTGCTCTTCCCCAATCTGTTGCTCTGTCCATGCCTTCACCCTGTCAATCAATACTCTCCCATTTAATTTACCAGGAATACTCAAAAAACTTATACCTCTGTGATTTGAGCACTCACTCTTATCCCCTTTGCCTTTGTACAATGGCACAATGCAAGTATTCCGCCAAACCTCAGGCAGCTCACCATGAATCATACATACATTAGATAACCTTACCAACCAGTCAACAATACAGTCACCCCCTTTTTTAATAGATTCCACTGCAATACCATCCAAACCTGCTGCTTTGCCGGATTTCATCTTCTGCAAAGCTTTTACTACCTCTTCTCTGTTTACCAAATCATTTTCCCTAACCCTCTCACTTTGCACACCACCTCGACAAAAACATCCTATATCTGCCACTCTATCATCAAACACATTCAACAAACCTTCAAAATACTCACTCCATCTCCTTCTCACATCACCACTCCTTGTTATCACCTCCCCATTAGCCCCCTTCACTGAAGTTCCCATTTGCTCCTTTGTCTTACGCACTTTGTTTACCTCCTTCCAAAACATCTTTTTATTCTAGCCAAAATCTAATGGTACTCTCTCACCCCTAACTCTCATTTGCCCTCTTTTTCACCTCTTCCACCTTTCTCTTGATCTCCTGCCTCATTCTTTTATATATCTCCCACTCATTTGCATTTTTTCCCTGCAAAAATCATCCAAATGCCACTCTATTCTCTTTCACTAATATTACTCCTTCATCCCACCATTCGTTAGCCTTTCTAATCAACCCAGTACCCACGCTTCTCATACCACAAGCATCTTTTGCGCAGACCATCACTGCTTCCTGAAAAACATCCCATTCCTCCACCACTCCCCTTACGTCCTTTGTTCTCACCTTTTTCTATTCTGTACTCAGTCCCTCCTGGTACTTCCCCACACAAGTCTCCTTCCCATGCTCACTTACTCTCACCACTCTCTTCACCCTAACATTCTCTCTTCTTTTCTGAAAACCCCTACAAATCTTCACCTTCGCCTCCACAAGATAATGATCAGACATCCCTCAGTTGCACCTCTCAGCACATTAACCTCCAAAAGTCTCTCTTTTGCTCGGCTATCAATTAACACGTAATCCAATAACGCTCTCTGGCCATCTCTCCTACGTACATACGTACACTTATGTACATCTCGCTTTTTAAACCAGGTATTCCAAGTCATCACTCCTTTCTCAGCACACAATCCGCAAGCTCTTCACCATTTCCATTTACAACACTGAACACCCCATGTATACCAATTATTCCCTCAACTTCCACATTATACACCTTTGCATTCCAATCACCCATCACTATAATCCGGTCTTGTGCATCAAAACCACTAACACACTCATTCAGCTGCTCCCAAAACACTTGCCTCTCATGATCTTTCTTCTCATGCCCAGGTGCATATGCACCAATAATCACCCATCTCTTAACATCAACTTTCAGTTTTACCCACACCAATCTGTCAATATATATAAAATATATATATATATATATATATATATATATATATATATATATATATATATATATATATATATATATATATATATATGACAAACTTTTCATAATGTTACCTTTAATGTTACCTTTCAACAACAACTTCATTTCTTTACTGAAGTGAGAATTAACTTGTCCGCTTCATTGCCATATATGTATGGACTTATGAAAACACATAAACAGAATTTTCAGCAAGACCTATAGTGAGTTCAGTAGGCTCTATCACATATAAATTGTCAAAATGGTTAGTTTCTTTATTAAGTCCTTAGTGGGTAAGGCATTAAATTCTAATATCATGAACAATGTAGATTTAGTCGACAAGCTAAAAAATATCAATATTAATTCTGATTTCAAATTAGTTAGCTTTGATGTTTCCTCACTTTTCACTAAAGTTCCAATTGATGACCTTTTAGAATATTTATTTGATGTCTTAGATGATATTCATTTACCTTATTCAAAGTCTAATTTCATTGAACTGATAAGATTGTGTATAAAAGACTGTGTATTTCAATTTAATGGAGATTATGATGCTCAAAAATTTGGTATGGCAATGGGTAACCCTCTTTTACCTGTACTATGTAATCTTTATATGGAATTTTTTGAAACAAATTCACTAAAGTATATTTTACATTCTAATGCAATTTGGTTTAGGTATGTAGATGATGTTCTTTGTGTTTGGCCAACAAATGAAAATTTACAAATATTTCTCCCCTTACTTAACAATTTAGCACCTTCCATCAAATTTACTGTAGAAAATGAAAATAATGGTATGTTACCATTTTTAGATTGCTTGATACATAGACAAGGAGACAAGTTCAAGATTAGCATATACAGAAAACCCACCAATGTATGCTCATATATCCATTATTACTCATCTCAACATGATAGAGTTAAATTATCATCATTTCAATCTATGTTCCTTAGGGCATTACGTATTTGCAGTCAAGAGTTTATTGATGATGAGTTTGAGAAGATATATTCTATTGGATATAAGTTAAAGTACCCTAGATCTTTCATTGATAAATCCCTTAAGTTAGCAAAGAAATCATTTTATAGAGTTGAGCCCAAACCTCCCATTGACACCAAGAATCTTTTAGTTCTCCCTTTTAATAATAATTTCCCTTTGCTTCCCATGTTGCTTAAATCCTTTAATGTAAATGTTGCCTTTAGTGACAACAATACTATAAAGAATATCTTAATCAGGAATTCACCAGAAAATATCTTGGTTGCATCTATAAAGTTCCTTGTGGATACTGTGATAAATTTTATGTTGGTCAGACTGGTAAGGATCTTTCTGTTAGACTTAAGCAACGTAAATATAGTATAAGAACGGGACAAGAATCAAATGCCTTGTTTAATCATGTTAAAAACTATGATCATGGTATTGACTTGAGCAACGCCATCTCAGTTGTTAACTCTAACTCTATTTTCAAGAGAAATATCATTGAATCTTCTATTAATAAATACACAAAAAATCATAATCTTAATATTAGTGGTCTATACAAATCAGATAACTTTATTGTTGATAAGATTTGCAAAATGATAAGTTTATGAACTCTCGTTGTATATTTTGGACAATCACATGTTTGCCAAATGGCGTCCTAGCTTCGTCTCTTCGATGTATATCAGCTGACTGTTATATTTCTCTCTTGTGTCTCCCCTGATGGTGTGATTATTACACGAAAGTGTAATTGGGAACTTTTCGTGCTTAATTTTTCCCCGTGGACTCATAGGAATATATATATATATATATATATATATATATATATATATATATATATATATATATATATATATATATATATATATATATATATATATATATATATATATATATATATATATATATATATATATATATATATATATGGGGAAGCTTGTAGATTTATGTGCTGAAAAAGGACTGATGATTGGGAATACCTGGTTTAAAAAGCGAGATATACATAAGTATACTTATGTAAGTAGGAGAGATGGCCAGAGAGCGTTATTGGATTACGTGTTAATTGACAGGCGTGCGAAAGAGAGACTTTTGGATGTCAATGTGCTGAGAGGTGCAACTGGAGGGATGTCTGATCATTATCTTGTGGAGGCTAAGGTGAAGATTTGTGGAGGTTTTCAGAAAAGAAGAGAGAATCTTGGGGTGAAGAGAGCGGTGAGAGTAAGTGAGCTTGGGAAGGAGACTTGTGTG
>NC_092226.1:58664250-58695186 GCF_036320965.1 Panulirus ornatus
TATATATATATATATATATATATATATATATATATATATATATATATATATTATTTATCTATTTTGCTTTGTCGCTGTCTCGTGCGTTTGCGAGGTAGCGCAAGGAAACAGACGATAAAAATGGCCCCACCCACCCCCATACACAGTGTATATACATACACGTCCACACACGCAAATATACATACCTATACATCTCAATGTACACATATATATACACACACAGACACATACATATATACCCATAAACACAATTCACACTGCCTTTATTCATTCCCATCGCCACCTCGCCACACATGGAATACCATCCCCCTCCCCCCTCATGTGTGCGAGTTAGCACTAGGAAAAGACAACAAAGGCCCCATTCGTTCACACTCAGTCTCTAGCTGTCATGCAATAATGCCCGAAACCACAGCTCCCTTTCCACATCCAGGCCCCCACACAACTTTTCATGGTTTACCCCAGACGCTACACATGCCCTGATTCAATCCACTAACAGCACGTCAACCCCGGTATACCACATCGATCCAATTCACTCTATTCCTTGCCCTCCTTTCACCCTCCTGCATGTTCAGGCCCCGATCACACAAAATCTTTTTCACTCCATCTTTCCACCTCCGATTTGGTCTCCCACTTCTCCTCGTTCCCTCCACCTCCGACACATATATCCTCTTGGTCAATCTTTCCTCACTCATTCTCTCCATGTGCCCAAACCATTTCAAAACACCCTCTTCTGCTCTCTCAACCACGCTCTTTTTATTTCCACACATCTCTCTTACCCTTACATTACTTACTCGATCAAACCACCTCACACCACACATTGTCCTCAAACATTTCATTTCCAGCACATCCACCCTCCTGCGCACATCACTATCCATAGCCCACGTATCGCAACCATACAACATCGTTGGAACCACTATTCCTTCAAACATACCCATTTTTGCTTTCCGAGATAATGTTCTCGACTTCCACACATTCTTCAAGGCTCACAGGATTTTCGCCCCCTCCCCCACCCTATGATTCGCTTCCGCTTCCATGGTTCCATCCGCTGCCTGATCCACTCCCAGATATCTAAAACACTTTACTTCCTCCAGTTTTTCTCCATTCAAACTTACCTCCCAATATATATATATTTCTTTTTTCTTTCTTTCATACTATTCGCCATTTCCCGCATTAGCGAGGTAGCATTAAGAACAGGACTGGGCCTTTGAGGGAATATCCTCATCTGGCCCCCTTCTCTGTTCCTTCTTTGTGAAAAAAAAAACAAGAGGGGAGGATTTCCAGCCCCCCGCTCCCTTCCCTTTTAGTCGCCATCTACGACTCGCAGGGAATACGTGGGAAGTATTCTTTCTCCCCTATATATAAATATATATATATATATATATATATATATATATATATATATATATATATTTTACTTTGTCGCTGTCTCCCGCGATAGCGAGGTAGCGCAAGGAAACATACGAAAGAATGGCTCAACCCACACACATACACATGTATATACATACACGTCCACACAAGCAAATATACATACCTATACATCTCAACGTATACATAAACATACACACACAGACATATACATATATACATATATGCATATATACATAATTCATACTGTCTGCCTTTATTCATTCCGATCGCCATCCCGCGAACACATGAAATAACAACCCCCTCCTCCCGCATATGCGCGAGGTAGCGCTAGGAAAATACAACAAAGGCCACAATCGTTAACATTTAGTCTCTAGCTGTCATGTATAATGCACCAAAACCACAGCTCCCATTCCACATGAAAGCACCACAGAAATTTCCATAGTTTACCCCAGACGCCTCATATGCCCTGGTTCAATCCATTGACAGCACGTTGACCCTGGTATACCACATCGTTCCCTATTCACTCTATACCTTTCACGCCTTTCACCCTCCTGCATGTTCAGGCTCCGATCACTCAAAATCTTTTCCACTCCATCTTTCAACCTCCTATTTGATCTCCCACTTCTGGTTCCCTCCACCTATGACATGCATATACTCTTCGTCAATCTTTCCTCACTCATTCTCTTCATGTGACCAGACCGTTTCAAAACACCCTCTTCTACTCTCTCAACCACACTCTTTTAACAACCACACATCTCTCCTACCCTATCATTACTTACTCGATCAAACCACCTCACACCACATATTGTCCTCAAATATCTCATTTCCAGCCCATCCACCCTCCTCCGCACAACTTTATCTATAGCCAACGCCTCGCAACCATATAACATTCGTGGGGCATCTATTCCTTCAAACATACTAATTTTTGCTTTCCGAGATAATTTTCTGGACTTCCACACATTCTTAAACGCTCCCACAACTTTCGCCCTTCCCCCACCCAATGATTAATTTCCGCTTCCATGGTTCCATCCGCTGCCAAATCCACTCCTAGATATCTAAAACACTTTACTTCCTCCAGTTTTTCTCCATTCAAACTTACTTCCCAATTGACTTGACCCTCAACCTTACCGTACCAATTAACCTTGCTGTTATTCACATTTGCTCTTAACTTTCTTCCTTCACACACTTTACCAAACTCAGTTACCAGCTTCTGCAGCTTCTCACACGAATCAGCCATCAGCGTTGTACCATCAGCAAACAACAATTGACTCACTTCCCAAGCTCTCTCATTCACAACAGACTGCATATTTGCCCCTCTTTCCAAAACTCTTGCATTCACCTCCCTAAGAACCCCATCAATAAACAAATTAAACAAACATGGAGAAATCACAAACCACTGCCCCAAACCAACTTTCACTGAGAACCAATCAGTTTCCTCTCTTCCTACACGTACACATGCCTTACATACTCGATAAAAACTTTTCACTGCTTCTAACATTATGCCTCCCACACCTTATATTATTAATACCTTCCACAGAGCATCTCTATCAGCTCTATCATATGCCTTCTCCAGATCCATAAATGCTACATACAAATCCATTTGCTTTTCCAAGTATTTCTCACATACATTCTTCAAAGCAAACACCTGATCCTCACATCCTCTACCACTTCTGAAACCACAATGCTCTTCCCTAATCTGATGCTCTATACATGCCTTCACCCTCTCCATCAATACACTCTCAAATAAATTCCCAGGAATACTAAACAAACTTATACCTCTGTAATTTGGACACTCACTTTTATCCCCTTTGCCTTTGTACAATGGCACTATGCAAGCATTCCGCCAATCCTCAGGCACCTCACTATGAGTCATATATACATTAAATAACCTTACCAACCAGTCAACAATACAGTCACCCCCTTTTTTGATAAATTCTACTGCAATACCATCCAAACCCTCTACCTTGCCGGCTTTCATCTTCCTCAAAACTTTTACTAACTCTTCTCTGTTTAACAAATCATTCTCCCAAACCCTCTCACTTTGCACACCACCTCGACCAAAACACCCTATATCTGCCACTCTATCATCAAACACGTTCAACAAACCTTCAAAATACTCACTTCATCTCCTTCTCACATCACCACTCCTTGTTATCACTTCACTGAAGTTCCCATTTGTTTCCTTTATCTTACGCATTTTATTTACCTCTTTCCAAAACATCTTTTTATTCACCCTAAAATTTAATGACACTCTCTCACCCCAACTCTCATTCGCCCTCTTTTACCTGCCTCTCTCTTTTATATATCTCCCAGTCATATACATTATTTCCCTGGAAAAATCGTCCAAATGCCTCTCTCTTCTCTTTCTCCAATAATCTTACTTCTTCATCCCACCACTCACTACCCTTTCTAATCTGCCCACCTCCAACGCTTGTCATTCCACAAGCATCTTTAGCGCAAGCCATCACAGCTTCAATAAATACATCCCATTTCTCCCCCACTCCCCTTACGTCCTTTGTTCTAACCTTTTTCCATTCTGTACTCAGTTTCTCCTGGTACTTCTTCACATAAGTTTCCTTCCCATGCTCACCTACTCTCACCATTCACCTCACCCAAACGTTCTCTCCTCTTCTCTGAATACCTCTACAAATCTTCACCTTCGCCCCCACAAGATAATGATTAGACATCCCTAGAGGTGCATCTCTCAACACATTAACATCTAAAAGTCTCTCTTACGCGCGCCTATCAGTAAACACGTAATCCAATAACGCTCTCTTGCCATCTCTCCTACTTACATACGTATACTTGTGTATATCTCGCTTTTTAAACAAGGTATTCCCAATAACCAGTCCTTTTTCAGCACATAAATCTACAAGCTCTTCAACATTTCCATTTACAACACTGAACACCCCATGTCCACCAATTATTCCCTCAACTGTCACATTACTCACCTTTGCATTAAAATTACCCATCACCATAACCCGGTCTCGTGCATCAAAACTACTACCACACTCACTTAGCTCCTCCCAAAACACTTGCCTCTCATGATCTTCCTTCTCATGCCCAGGTTCATATGCACTAACAATCACCTATCTCTTTCCATCCACTTTCAGTTTTACCCATATCAATCTAGAGTTTACTTTCTTATACTCTATCACATACTCCCACCACTCCTGTCTCATGAGTAGTGCTACTCCTTCCCTTTCTCTTGTCCTCTCACTAACACCTGACTTTACTCCCAAGACATACCCAAACCACTTTCCCCTTTACCCTTGAGCTTCTTTTCACTCAGAGCCAAAATATCTAGGTTCCTTTCCTCAAACATACTATCTATCTCTCCTTTTTTCTCATCTTAGTTAAAGACAAATACATTTCGAAACACCAATCTGAGAATTCGAGGGAAATGAGCACTCCCCGAGTGACTCCTTCTTATTCCCTTTTTACGAAGTTAATATATATATATATATATATATATATATATATATATATATATATATATATATATATACATATATATATATATATATATATATATATATATATATATTTTTTTTTCATACTATTCGCCATTTCCCGCGATAGCGAGGTAGCGTTAAGAACAGAGGACTGGGCCTTTGAGGGAATACCCTCACCTGGCCCACTTCTCTGTTCCTTCTTTTGGAAAAAAAAAAAAAAAAAAACGAGAGGGGAGGATTTCCAGCCCCCGGCTCCCTTCCCTTTTAGTCGCCTTCTACGACACGCAGGGAATACGTGGGAAGTATTCTTTCTCCCCTATCCCCAGGTATATATGTATATATATATATATATATATATATATATATATATATATATATATATATATATATATATATATATATATATATATATATATATATATATATATATATATATATATATATATATATATATATATATATATATATATATATTATTATTATTATTATTATTATTATACTTTGTCGCTGTCTCCCGCGTTTGCGAGGTAGCGCAAGGAAACAGACGAAAGAAATGGCCCAACCCCCCCCATACACATGTATATACATACGTCCACACACGCAAATATACATACCTACACAGATTTCCATGGTTTACCCCAGACGCTTCACATGCCCCGATTCAATCCACTGACAGCACGTCAACCCCGGTATACCACATCGCTCCAATTCACTCTATTCATTGCCCTCCTTTCACCCTCCTGCATGTTCAGGCCACGATCACACAAAATCCTTTTCACTCCACCCTTCCACCTCTAATTTGGTCTCCCTCTTCTCCTTGTTCCCTCCACCTCCGACACATATATCTTCTTGGTCAATCTCTCCTCACTCATCCTCTCCATGTGCCCAAACCACTTCAAAACACCCTCTTCTGCTCTCTCAACCACGCTCTTTTTATTTCCACACATATCTCTTACCCTTACGTTACTCACTCGATCAAACCACCTCACACCACACATTGTCCTCAAACATCTCATTTCCAGCACATCCATCCTCCTGCGCACAACTCTATCCATAGCCCACGCCTCGCAACCATACAAACGAAACCAAACTTTTCACTGCTTCTAACAACTTTCCTCCCACACCATATATTCTTAATACCTTCCACAGAGCATCTCTATCAACTCTATCATATGCCTTCTCCAGATCCATAAATGCTACATACAAATCCATTTGCTTTTCTAAGTATTTCTCACATACGTTCTTCAAAGCAAACACCTGATCCACACATACTCTACCACTTCTGAAACCACACTGCTCTTCCCCAATCTGATGCTCTGTACATGCCTTCACCCTCTCAATCAATACCCTCCCATATAATTTACCAGGAACTCTCAACAAACTTATACCTCTGTAATTTGAGCACTCACTCTTATCCCCTTTGCCTTTGTACAATGGCACTATGCACGCATTCCGCCAATCCTCAGGCACCTCACCATGAGTCATAAATACATTAAATAACCTTACCAACCAATCAACAATACAGTCACCCCCTTTTTTGATAAATTCCACTGCAATAACAATCAAACCTGCTGCCTTGCCGGCTTTCATCTTCCGCAAAGCTTTCACTACCTCTTCTCTGTTTACCAAATCATTTTCCCTAACCCTCTCACTTTGCACACCACCTCGACCAAAACACCCTATATCTGCCACTCTATCATCAAACACATTCAACAAACCTTCAAAATACTCACTCCATCTCCTTCTCACATCACCACTACTTGTTTTCACCTCCCCATTTGCGCCCTTCACTGAAGTTCCCATTTGCTCCCTTGTCTTACGCACTTTATTTACCTCCTTCCAGAACATCTTCTTATTCTCCCTAAAATTTAATGATACTCTCTCACCCCAACTCTCATTTGCCCTTTTTTTCACCTCTTGCACCTTTCTCTTGACCTCCTGTCTCTTTCTTTTATACATCTCCCACTCAATTGCATTTTTTACCTGCAAAAATCGTCCAAATGCCTCTCTCTTCTCTTTCACTAATACTCTTACTTCTTCATCCCACCACTCACTACCCTTTCTAATCAACCCACCTCCCACTCTTCTCATGCCACAAGCATCTTTTGCGCAATCCATCACTGATTCCCTAAATACATCCCATTCCTCCCCCACTCCCCTTACTTCCATTGTTCTCACCTTTTTCCATTCTGTACTCAGTCTCTCCTGGTACTTCACCACACAGGTCTCTTTCTCAAGCTCACTTACTCTCACCATCCTCTTCACCCCAACATTCACTCTTCTTTTCTGGAAGCCCATACAAATCTTCACCTTAGCCTCCACAAGATGATGATCAGACATCCCTCCAGTTGCACCTCTCAGCACATTAACATCCAAAAGTCTCTCTCTCTCTCTCTCTCTCTCTCTCTCTCTCTCTATATATATATATATATATATATATATATATATATATATATATATATAGATGCTAGAGGTGAAAAAGAGGGCAAATGAGAGTTGGGGTGAGAGAGTATCATTAAATTTTAGGGACAAAAAAAAAAGATGTTCTGGAAGGAGGTAAATAAAGTGCATAAGATAAAGGAGCAAATGGGAACTTCAGTGAAGGGCGCAAATGGGGAGGTTATAACAAGTAGTAGTGATGTGAGAAGGAGATGGAGTGAGGATTTTGAAGGTTTGTTGAATGTGTTTGATGATAGAGTGGCAGATATAGGGTGTTTTGGTCGAGGTGGTGTGCAAAGTGAGAGGGTTTGAGAAAATGATTTGGTAAACAGAGAAGAGGTAGTGAAAGCTTTGCGGAAGATGAAAGCTACCAAGGCAGCAGGTTTGGATGGTATTGCAGTGGAATTTATTAAAAATGGGGGTGACTGTATTGTTGACTGGTTGGTAAGGCTATTCAATGTATGTATGACTCATGGTGAAGTGCCTGATGATTGGCGGAATGCGTGCATAGTGCCATTGTACAAAGGCAAAGGGGATAAGAGTGAGTGCTCAAATTACAGAGGTATAAGTTTGTTGAGTATTCCTGGTAAATCATATGGGAAGGTATGGATTGAGAGGGTGAGGGCATGTACAGAGCATCAGATTGGGGAAGAGCAGTGTGGTTTCAGAAGTGGTAGAGGATGTGTGGATCATGTGTTTGCTTTGAAGAATGTATGTGAGAAATACTTAGAAAAGTAAATCGATTTGTACGTAGCATTTATGGATCTAGAGAAGGCATATGATAGAGTTGATGGAGATGCTCTGTGGCTGGTATTAAGAATATATGTTGTGGGAGGCAAGTTGTTAGAAGCAGTGAAAAGTTTTTATCAAGGATTTAAGGCATGTGTACGTGTAGGAAGAGAGGAGAGTGATTGGTTCTCAGTGAATGTAGGTTTGCGGCAGGGGTGTGTGATGTCTCCATGGTTGTTTAATTTGTTTATGGATGGGTTGTTAAGGAGGTGAATGCAAGAATTTTGGAAAGAGGGGCAAGTATGAAGTCTGTTATGGATGAGAGAGCTTGGGAAGTGAGTCAGTTGTTGTTCGCTGATGATACAGCGCTGGTGGCTGATTCATATGAGAAACTACAAAAGTTGGTGACTGAGTTTGGTAAAGTGTGTGAAAGAAGAAAGTTAAGAGTAAATGTGAATAAGAGCAAGGTTATTACGTACAGTAGGATTGAGAGTCAAGTCAATTTGGAGGTAAGTTTGAATGAAGAAAAACTGGAGGAAGTAAAGTGTTTTAGATATATGGGAGTGGATCTGGCAGCGGATGGAACCATGGAAGCGGAAGTGGATCTTATGGTGAGGGAGAGGGCGAAAATCATGGGAGCCTTGAAGAATGTGTGGAAGTCGAAAACATTATATCGGAAAGCAAAAATGGGTATGTTTGAAGGAATAGTGGTTCCAACAATGTTGTATGGTTGCTAGGGATAGGCTATGGATAGAGTTGTGCGCAGGAGGGTGGATGTGCTGGAAATGAGATGTTTGAGGACAATGTGTGGTGTGAGGTGGTTTGATCGAGTAAGTAATGTAAGGGTAAGAGAGATGTGTGGAAATAAAAAGAGCGTGGTTGAGAGAGCAGAAGAGGGTGTTTTGAAATGGTTTAGGCACATGGTGAGAATGAGTGAGGAAAGATTGACCAAGAGGATATATGTGTCGGAGGTGGAGGGAACGAGAAGTGGTAGACCAAATTGGAGGTAGAAAGATGGAGGGAAAAAGATTTTGTGTGATCTGGGCCTGAACATGCAGGAGAGTGAAAGGATGGCAAGGAATAGAGTGAATTGGTTCGATGTGGTATACCGGGGTTGACGTGCTGTCAATGGATTGAATCAGGGCATGTGAAGCGTCTGGGGTAAACCATGGAAAGTTGTGTAGGGCTTGGATGTGGAAAGGGAGCTGTGGTTTCGGGCATTATTGCATGACAGCTAGAGACTAAGTGTGAACGAATGGGTCCTCGGATGTCTTTTCCTAGTGCTACTTCGCACACATGAGGGGGGAGGGGGATGGTATTCCATGTGTGGCGATGTGGCGATGGGAATGAATAAAGGCAGACAGTGTGAATTGTGTGCACGGTTATATATGTATGTGTCTGTGTGTGTATATATATGTGTATATTGAGACGTATAAGTATGTATATTTGCATGTGTGGACGTGTATGTATATACATTGTGTATTGGGGTGGATTGGGCCATTTCTTTCGTCTGTTTCCTTGTGCTACCTCGCAAACGCGGGAGACAGCGACAAAGCCAAAAAAAAAAAAAAAAAAAATATATATATACATATATATATATATATATATATATATATATATATATATATATATATATATATATATATATATATATATATACATATATATATATATATATATATATATATATATATATATATATATATATATATATATATATATATATATATATATATATATATATATATATATATATATATATATATATATATATATATATATATATATATATATATATGTATATATATATATATATATATATATATATATATATATATATATATATATATATATATATATATGTATATATATATATATATATATATATATATATATATATATATATATATATATATATATATATATATATATATATATATATGTATGACTCATGGTGAGGTGCCTGAGGATTGGCGGAATGCGTGCATAGTGCCATTGTACAAAGGCAAAGGGGATAAAAGTGAGTGCTCAAATTACAGAAATATAAGTTTGTTGAGTTTTCCTGGTAAATTATATGGGAGGGTATTGATTGAGAGGGTGAAGGCATGTACAGAGCATCAGACTGGGGAAGAGCAGTGTGGTTTCAGAAGTGGTAGAGGATGTGTGGATCAGGTGTTTGCTTTGAAGAATGTATGTGAGAAATACTTAGAAAAGCAAATGTATTTGTATGTAGCATTTATGGATCTGGAGAAGGCATATGACAGAGTTGATAGAGATGCTCTGTGGAAGGTATTAAGAATATATGGTGTGGGAGGCAAGTTGTTAGAAGCAGTGAAAAGTTTTTATCGAGGATATAAGGCATGTGTACGTGTAGGAAGAGAGGAAATTGATTGGTTCTCAGTGAATATAGGTTTGCGGCAGGGGTATGTGATGTCTCCATGGTTGTTTAATGTGTTTATGGATGGGGTTGTTAGGGAGGTGAATGCAAGAGTTTTGGAAAGAGGGGCAAGTATGAAGTCTGTTGCGGATGAGAGAGCTTGGGAAGTGAGTCAGTTGTTGTTCGCTGATGATACAGCGCTGGTGTATTCATGAGAGAAACTGCAGAAGCTGGTGACTGAGTGTAGTAAAGTGTCTGAAAGAAGAAAGTTAAGAGTAAATGTGAATAAGAGCATGGTTATTAGGTACAGTAGGGTTGAGGGTCAAGTCAATTGTGAGGTGAGTTTGAATGGAGAAAAACTGGAGGAAGTGAAGTGTTTTAGATATCTGGGAGTGGATCTGGCAGCGGATGGAACCATGGAAGCGGAAGTGGATCATAGGGTGGGGGAGGGGGCGAAAATTCTGGGAGCCTTGAAGAATGTGTGGAAGTCGAGAACATTGTCTCGGAAAGCAAAAATGGGTATGTTTGAAGGAATAGTGGTTCCAACAATGTTGTATGGTCGCGAGGCGTGGGCTATGGATAGAGTTGTGCGGAGGAGGATGGATGTGCTGGAAATGAGATGTTTGAGGACAATGTGTGGTGTGAGGTGGTTTGATCGAGCAAGTAACATAAGGGTAAGAGAGCTGTGTGGAAATAAAAAGAGCGTGGTTGAGAGATCAGAAGAGGGTGTTTTGAAATGGTTTGGGCACATGGAGAGAATGAGTGACGAAAGATTGACCAAGACGATATATGTGTCGGAGGTGGAGGGAACGAGGAGAAGAGGGAGACCAAATTGGAGGTGGAAAGATGGAGTGAAAAAGATTTTGTGTGATCGCTGCCTGAACATGCAGGAGGGTGAAAGGAGGGCAAGGAATAGAGTGAATTGGAGCGATGTGGTATACCGGGGTTGACGTGCTGTCAGTGGATTGAATCAGGGCATGTGAATCGTCTGGGGTAAACCATGGAAACACACGCAAATATACATACCTATACATCTCAATGTACACATATATATATGCACACACAGACACATACATATATACCAATGCACACAATTCACACTGTCTGCTTTCATTCATTTCCATCGCCACCTCGCCACACATGGAATACCATCCCCCTCCCCCCAAGTGTGTGCGAGGTAGCACTAGGAAAAGACAACAAAGGCCACATTCGTTCACACTCAGTCTCTAGCTGTAATGCAATAATGCCTGAAATCACAGCTCCCTTTCCATATACAGGCCCCACACAACTTTCCATGGTATACCCCAGACGCTTCACGTGCCCTGATTCAATCCACTGACAGCACGTCAACCCCGGTATACCACATCGATCCAATATACTCTATTCCTTGCCCTCCTTTCACCCTCCTGCATGTTCAGGCCCCGATCACACAAAATCGTTTTCAATCCATCTTTCCACCTCCAATTTGGTCTCCCACTTCTCCTCCTTCCCTCGACCTCCGACACATATATCCTCTTGGACAATCTTTCCTCACTCATTCTCACCATGTGCTCAAACCATTTCAAAATACCCTCTTCTGCTCTCTCAAACACGCTCTTTTTATTTCCACACATCCCTCTTACCTTTACATTACTTACTCGATCAAACCACCTCACACCACTCATTGTCCTCAAACATCTCATTTCCAGCACATCCACCCTCATGCGCACAACTCTATCCATAGCCCACGCCTAGCAACCATACATTATTGTTGGAACCACTATTCCTTCAAACATAACCATTTTTGCTGTACGAGATAATGTTCTCGACTTCCAAACATTCTTCAAGGCTTCCAGGGTTTTCGCCCCCTCCCCCATCTTATGATTCACTTCCGCTTCCATGGTTCCATCTGCTGCCAGATCCACTCCCACATATCTAAAACACTTTACTTCCTCTAGTTTTTCTCCATTCAAACCTACCTCCCAATTGACTTGACCCTCAACCCTACTGTACCTAATAACCTTGCTCTTATTCATATTTACTCTTAACTTTCTTCTTTCACACACTTTACCAAACTCAGTCACCAGCCTCTGCAGTTTCTCACATGAATCAGCCACCAGCGCTGTATCATCAGCGAACAACAACTGACTCACTTCCCAAGTTCCCTCATCCGCAAGACACTTTATACTTGCCCCTCTTTCCAAAACTCTTGCATTTACCTCCCTAACAGTCACATCCATAAACAAATTAAACAACCATGGAGACATCACACACCCCTGCCGCAAACCTACATTCACTGAGAACCAATCACTTTCCTCTCTTCCTATACGTACACATGCCTTATATCCTCGATAAAAACTTTTCACTGCTTCTAACAACTTGCCTCCCACATCATATACTCTTAATACCTTCCACAGAGCATCTCTATCAACTCTATCATATTACTTCTCCAGATCCATAAATGCTACATACAAATCCATTTGCTTTTCTAAGTATTTCTCATATACATTCTTCAAAGCAAACACCTGATCCACACATCCTCTACCACTTCTCAAACCACACTGCTCTTCCCCAGTCCGATGCTCAGTACATGCCTTCACCCTCTCAATCAATACCCCCCAATATAATTTACCAGGAATACTCAACAAACTTATACCTCTGTGATTTGAGCACTCACTCTTATCCCCTTGGCCTTTGTAGAATGGCATTATGCACGCATTCCGCCAATCCTCAGGTACCTCACCATGAGTCATACATACATTAAAAAACCTTACCAACCAGTCAACAATACAGTCACCCCTTTTTTTAATAAATTCCACTGCAATACCATCCACACCTGCTGCGTCGCTGGCTTTCATCTTCCGCAAAGCTTTTACTATCTCATCTCTGTTTACCAAATCATTTTCGCTAACCCTCTCACTTTGAACACCACCTCGACCAAAACACCCTATATCTGCCATTCTATCATCAAACACATTCAACAGACTTTCAAAATACTCACTCCATCTCCTTCTCACATCACCACTACTTGTTATCACATCCCCATTTGCGCCCTTCACTGAAGTTTCCATTTGCTCCCTTGTCTTACGCAATTTATTTACCTCCTTCCAGAACATCTTTTTATTCTCCCTAAAATCTAATGATACTCTCTCACCCCAACTCTCAATTACCCTCTCCTTCACCTCTTGCACCTTTCTCTTGACCTGTCTCTTTCTTTTATACATCTCCCACTCAATTGCATTTTTTCCTTGCAAAAATCGTCCAAATGCCTCTCTCTTCTCTTTCACTAATAATCTTGATTATTCATCCAACCACTCACTACCCTTTCTAATCAACCCATGTCCCACTCTTCTCATTCCACAAGCATCTTTTGCGGAATCCATCACTGATTCCCTAAATACATTCCATATATATATATATATATATATATATATATATATATATATATATATATATATATATATATATATATATATATATATATATATATATATATATATATATATATATGTATATATATATATATATATATATATATATATATATATATATATATATATATATATATATATATATATATATATATATATATATATATATATATATATATATATTTTTTTTTTTTTCTTTTTTTTTCTATACTTTGTCGCTGTTTCCCGCATTTGCGAGGTAGCGCAAGGAAACAGACGAAAGAAATGGCCCAACACCCCCCATACACATGTATATACATACGTCCACACACGCAAATATACATACCTACACAGCTTTCCATGGTTTACCCCAGTCGCCTCACATGCCTTGATTCAATCCACTGACAGCACGTCAACCCCGGTATACCACATCGTTCCAATTCACTCAATTCCTTGCCCTCCTTTCACCCTCCTGCATGTTCAGGCCCCGATCACACAAAATCTTTTTCACTCCATCTTTCCACCTCCAATTTGGTCTCCCTTTTCTCCTTGCTCCCTCCACCTACGACACATATATCCTCTTGGTCAATCTTTCCTCACTAATCCTCTCCATGTGCCCAAACCACTTCAAAACACCCTCTTCTGCTCTCTCAACCACGCTCTTTTTATTTCCACACATCTCTCTTACCCTTACGTTACTCACTCGATCAAACCACCTCACACCACACATTGTCCTCAAACATCTCATTTCCAGCACATCCATCCTCCTGCGCACAAATCTATCCATAGCCCACGCCTCGCAACCATACAACATTGTTGGAACCACTATTCCTTCAAACATACCCATTTTTGCTTTCCGAGATAATGTTCTCGACTTCCACACATTCTTCAAGGCCCCCAGAATTTTCGCCCCCTCCCCCACCCTATGATCCACTTCCGCTTCCATGGTTCCATCCGCTGCCAGATCCACTCCCAGATATCTAAAACACTTCACTTCCACCAGTTTTTCTCCGTTCAAACTCACCTCCCAATTGACTTGACCCTCAACCCTACTGTACCTAATAACCTTGCTCTTATTCACATTTACTCTTAACTTTCTTCTTCCACACACTTTACCAAACTCAATCACCATCTTCTGCAGTTTCTCACATGAATCAGCCACCAGCGCTGTATCATCAGCGAACAACAACTGACTCACTTCCCAAGCTCTCTCATCCCCAACAGACTTCATACTTGCCCCTCTTTCCAAAACTCTTGCATTTACCTCCCTAACAACCCCATCCATAAACAAATTAAACAACCATGGAGACATCACACACCCCTGCCGCAAACCGACATTCACTGAGAACCAATCACTTTCCTCTCTTCCTACACGTACACATGCCTTACATCCTCGATAAAAACTTTTCACTGCTTCTAACAACTTTCCTCCCACCCCATATATTCTTAATACCTTCCACAGAGCATCTCTATCAACTCTATCATATGCCTTCTCCAGATCCATAAATGCTACGTACAAATCCATTTGCTTTTCTAAGTATTTCTCACATACATTCTTCAAAGCAAACACCTGATCCACACATGCTCTACCACTTCTGAAACCACACTGCTCTTCCCCAATCTGATGCTCTGTACATGACTTCACCCTCTCAATCAATACCCTCCCATATAATTTACCAGGAATACTCAACAAACTTATACCTCTGTAATTTGAGCTCTCATTCTTATCCCCTTTGCCTTTATACAATGGCACTATGCACGAATTCCGCCAATCCTCAGGCACCTCACCATGAGTCATACATATATATATATATATATATATATATATATATATATATATATATATATATATATATATATATATATATATATATATATATATATATATATATATATATATATATATATTTGCGGCAGGGGTGTGTGATGTCTCCATGGTTGTTTAATTTGTTTATGGATAGGGTTGTTAGGGAGGTAAATGCAAGAGTTTTGGAAAGAGGGGCAAGTATGAAGTCTGTTGGGGATGAGAGAGCTTGGGAAGTGAGTCAGTTGTTGTTCGCTGATGATACAGCGCTGGTGGCTGATTCATGTGAGAAACTGCAGTAGCTGGTGACTGAGTTTGGTAAAGTATGTGGAAGAAGAAAGTTAAGAGTAAATGTGAATAAGAGCAAGGTTATTAGGTACAGTAGAGTTGAGGGTCAAGTCAATTGACAGGTGAGTTTGAATTGAGAAAAACTGGAGGAAGTGAAGTGTTTTAGATATCTGGGAGTGGATCTGGCAGCGGATGGAACCATGGAAGCGGAAGTGGATCATAGGTTGGGGGAGGGGGCGAGAATTCTGGGGGCCTTGAAGAATGTGTGGAAGTCGAGAACATTATCTCAGAAAGCAAAAATGGGTATGTTTGAAGGAATAGTGGTTCAAACAATGTTGTATGGTTGCGAGGCGTGGGCTATGGATAGAGTTGTGCGCAGGAGGATGGATGTGCTGGAAATGAGATGTTTGAGGACAATGTGTGGTGTGAGGTGGTTTGATCGAGTGAGCAACGTAAGGGTAAGAGAGATGTGTGGAAATAAAAAGAGCGTGGTAGAGAGAGCAGAAGAGGGTGTTTTGAAGTGGTTTGGGCACATGGAGAGAATGAGTGAGGAAAGATTGACCAAGAGGATATATGTGTCGGAGGTGGAGGGAACGAGGAGAAGAGGGAGACCAAATTGGAGGTGGAAAGATAGAGTGAAAAAGATTTTGTGTGATCGGGGCCTGAACATGCAGGAGGGTGAAAGGAGGGCAAGGAATAGAGTGAATTGGAGCGATGTGGTATACCGGGGTTGACGTGCTGTCAGTGGATTGAATCAAGGCATGTGAAGCGTCTGGGGTAAAACATGGAAAGTTGTGTAGGTATGTATATTTGCGTGTGTGGACGTATGTATATACATGTGTATGGGGGGGGTTGGGCCTTTTCTTTCGTCTGTTTCCTTGCGCTACCTCGCAAACGCGGGAGACAGCGACAAAGTATAATAAATAGAATAAAATATATAAATATATATATATATATATATATATATATATATATATATATATATATATATATATATATATATATATATATATATATTTTTTTTTTTTTTTATACTTTGTCGCTGTCTCCCGCGTTTGCGAGGTAGCGCAAGGAAACAGACGAAAGAAATGGCCCAACCCCCCCCCCATACACATGTACATACACACGTCCACACACGCAAATATACATACCTACACAGCTTTCCATGGTTTACCCCAGACGCTTCACATGCCTTGATTCAATCCACTGACAGCACGTCAACCCCTGTATACCACATCGCTCCAATTCACTCTATTCCTTGCCCTCCTTTCACCCTCCTGCATGTTCAGGCCCCGATCACACAAAATCTTTTTCACTCCATCTTTCCACCTCCAATTTGGTCTCCCTCTTCTCCTCGTTCCCTCCACCTCCGACACATATATCCTCTTGGTCAATCTTTCCTCACTCATTCTCTCCATGTGCCCAAACCATTTCAAAACACCCTCTTCTGCTCTCTCAACCACGCTCTTTTTATTTCCACACATCTCTCTTACCCTTACGTTACTTACTCGATCAAACCACCTCACACCACACATTGTCCTCAAACATCTCATTTCCAGCACATCCATCCTCCTGCGCACAACTCTATCCATAGCCCACGCCTCGCAACCATACAACATTGTTGGAACCACTATTCCTTCAAACATACCCATTTTTGCTTTCCGAGATAATGTTCTCGAATTCCACACATTTTTCAAGGCTCCCAAAATTTTCGCCCCCTCCCCCACCCTATGATCCACTTCCGCTTCCATGGTTCCATCCGCTGCCAGATCCACTCCCAGATATCTAAAACACTTCACTTCCTCCAGTTTTTCTCCATTCAAACTCACCTCCCAATTGACTTGACCCTCAACCCTACTGTACCTAATAACCTTGCTCTTATTCACATTTACTCTTAACTTTCTTCTTCCACACACTTTACCAAACTCAGTCACCAGCTTCTGCAGTTTCTCACATGAATCAGCCACCAGCGCTGTATCATCAGCGAACAACAACTGACTCACTTCCCAAGCTCTCTCATCCCCAACAGACTTCATACTTGCCCCTCTTTCCAGGACTCTTGCATTTACCTCCCTAACAACCCCATCCATAAACAAATTAAACAACCATGGAGACATCACACACCCCTGCCGCAAACCTACATTCACTGAGAACCAATCACTTTCCTCTCTTCCTACACGTACACATGCCTTACATCCTCGATAAAAACTTTTCACTGCTTCTAACAACTTGCCTCCCACACCATATATTCTTAATACCTTCCACAGAGCATCTCTATCAACTCTATCATATGCCTTCTCCAGATCCATAAATGCTACATACAAATCCATTTGCTTTTCTAAGTATTTCTCACATACATTCTTCAAAGCAAACACCTGATCCACACATCCTCTACCACTTCTGAAACCGCACTGCTCTTCCCCAATCTGATGCTCTGTACATGCCTTCACCCTCTCAATCAATACCCTCCCATATAATTTACCAGGAATACTCAACAAACTTATACCTCTGTAATTTGAGCACTCACTCTTATCCCCTTTGCCTTTGTACAATGGCACTATGCACGCATTCCGCCAATCCTCAGGCACCTCACCATGAGTCATACATACATTAAATAACCTTACCAAGCAGTCAACAATACAGTCACCCCCTTTTTTAATAAATTCCACTGCAATACCATCCAAACCTGCTGCCTTGCCGGCTTTCATCTTTCGCAAAGCTTTTACTACCTCTTCTCTGTTTACCAAATCATTTTCCCTAACCCTCTCACTTTGCACACCACCTCGACCAAAACACCCTATATCTGCCACTCTGTCATCAGACACATTCAACAAACCTTCAAAATACTCATTCCATCTCCTTCTCACATCACCACTACTTGTTATCACCTCCCCATTTACGCCCTTCACTGAAGTTCCCATTTGCTCCCTTGTCTTACGCACCCTATTTACCTCCTTCCAGAACATCTTTTTATTCTCCCTAAAATTTACTGATAGTCTCTCACCCCAACTCTCATTTGCCCTTTTTTTCACCTCTTGCACCTTTCTCTTGACCTCCTGTCTCTTTCTTTTATACTTCTCCCACTCAATTGCATTTTTTCCCTGCAAAAATCGTCCAAATGCCTCTCTCTTCTCTTTCACTAATACTCTTACTTCTTCCTCCCACCACTCACTACCCTTTCTAAACAGCCCACCTCCCACTCTTCTCATGCCACAAGCATCTTTTGCGCAATCCATCACTGATTCCCTAAATACATCCCATTCCTCCCCCACTCCCCTTACTTCCATTGTTCTCACCTTTTTCCATTCTGTACACAGTCTCTCCTGGTACTTCCCCACACAGGTCCCCTTCCCAAGCTCACTTACTCTCACCACCTTCTTCATCCCAACATTCACTCCTCTTTTCTGAAAACCCATACTAATCTTCACCTTAGCCTCCACAAGATAATGATCAGACATCCCTCCAGTTGCACCTCTCAGCACATTAACATCCAAAAGTCTCTCTTTCGCACGCCTGTCAATTAACACGTAATCCAATAACGCTCTCTGGCCATCTCTCCTACTTACATAAGTATACTTATGTATATCTCGCTTTTTAAACCAGGTATTCCCAATCATCAATCCTTTTTCAGCACATAAATCTACAAGCTCTTCACCATTTCCATTTACAACACTGAACACCCCATGCATACCAATTATTCCCTCAACTGCCACATTACTCACCTTTGCATTCAAATCACCCATCACTATAACCCGGTCTCGTGCATCAAAACCGCTAACACACTCATTCAGCTGCTCCCAAAACACTTGCCTCTCATGATCTTTCTTCTCATGCCCAGGTGCATATGCACCAATAATCACCCACCTCTCTCCATCAACTTTCAATTTTACCCATATTAATCGAGAATTTACTTTCTTACATTCTATCACATACTCCCACAACTCCTGTTTCAGGAGTATTGCTACTCCTTCCCTTGCTCTTGTCCTCTCACTAACCCCTGACTTCACTCCCCAGACATTTCCAAACCATTCTTCCCCTTTACCCTTGAGCTTCGTTTCACTCAGAGCCAAAACATCCAGGTTCCTTTCCTCAAACATACTACCTATCTCTCCTTTTTTCACATCTTGGTTACATCCACACACATTTAGGCACCCCACTCTGAGCCTTCGAGGAGGATGATCACTCCCCGCGTGACTCCTTCTTCTGTTTCCCATTTTAGAAAGTTAATACAAGGAGGGGAGGATTTCCAGCCCCCCGCTCCCGTCCCCTCTAGTCGCTTTCTACGACACGCGAGGAATACGTGGGAAGTATTCTTTCACCCCTATCCCCAGGGATAATATACATATATATATACATATACACACACGCACACATACACACACACACGCACACACACACACACATACATATATATACATATGAAAAATGTAAGAAACAATTTAGAAAACAAACTTTTAGCTTGAAATGAATGAAAAAAAATGAATGTCACATAATGGTTCAACCTCTGGCTATGGAAAAGGAAATGTACAATTTATTCACACAAACGTCAATAGCAGTTCTCATCAATTTCACCACTGTATCAATAAGCTTCAATGTCTAAGCTACATATATATATATATATATATATATATATATATATATATATATATATATATATATATATATATATATATATATATATATATATATATATATATATATATATATATATATATATATATACCTATACATATATATATATATATATATATATATATATATATATATATATATATATATATATATATATATACCTATACATATATATATATATATATATATATATATATATATATATATATATATATATATATATATATATATATATATATATATATATATATATATATATATATATATATATATATATATATATATATATATATATATTACTCACCTTTGCATTCAAATCACCCAACACTATAACACGGTCTCGTGCATCAAAACCACTAACACGCTCATTCAGCTGCTCCCAAAACACTTGCCTCTCATGATCTTTCTTCTCATGCCCAGGTGCATATGCACCAATAATCACCCATCTCTCTCTATCAACTTTCAGTTTTACCCATATTAATCGAAAATTTACTTTCTTACATTTTATCACATACTTCCACAACTCCTGTTTCAGGCAGTTGAGGGAATGATTGGTATACATGGGGTGTTCAGTGTTGTAAATGGAAATGGTGAAGAGCTTGTAGATTTATGTGCTGAAAAAGGACTGATGATTGGGAATACCTGGTTTAAAAAGCGAGATATACATAAGTATACTTATGTAAGTAGGAGAGATGGCCAGAGAGCGTTATTGGATTACGTGTTAATTGACAGGCGCGCGAAAGAGAGACTTTTGGATGTTAATGTGCTGAGAGGTGCAACTGGAGGGATGTCTGATCATTATCTTGTGGAGGCTAAGGTGAAGATTTGTATGGGTTTCCAGAAAAGAAGAGTGAATGTTGGGGTGAAGAGGGTGGTGAGAGTAAGTGAGCTTGGGAAGGAGACTTGTGTGAGGAAGTACCAGGAGAGACTGAGTACAGAATGGAAAAAGGTGAGAACAATGGAAGTAAGGGGAGTGGGGGAGGAATGGGATGTATTTAGGGAATCAGTGATGGATTGCGGAAAAGATGCTTGTGGCATGAGAAGAGTGGGAGGTGGGTTGATTAGAAAGGGTAGTGAGTGGTGGGATGAAGACGTAAGAGTATTAGTGAAAGAGAAGAGAGAGGCATTTGGACGATTTTTGCAGGGAAAAAATTAAATTGAGTGGGAGACGTATAAAAGAAAGAGACAGGAGGTCAAGAGAAAGGTGCAAGAGGTGAAAAAAAGGGCAAATGAGAGTTGGGTGAGAGAGTATCATTAAATTTTAGGGAGAATAAAAAGATGTTGTGGAAGGAGGTAAATAAATTGCGTAAGACAAGGGAGCAAATGGGAACTTCAGTGAAGGGCGCAAATGGGGAGGTGATAACAAGTAGTGGTGATGTGAGAAGGAGATGGAGTGAGTATTTTGAAGGTTTGTTGAATGTGTTTGATGATAGATTTGCAGATATAGGGTGTTTTGGTCGAGGTGGTGTGCAAAGTTCGAGGGTTAGGGAAAATGATTTGGTAAACAGAGAAGAGGTAGTAAAAGCTTTGCGTAAGATGAAAGCCGGCAAGGCAGCAGGTTTGGATTGTATTGCAGTGGAATTTATTAAAAAAGGGGGTGACTGTATTGTTGACTGGTTGGTAAGGTTATTTAATGTATGTATGACTCATGGTGAGGTGCCTGAGGATTGGCGGAATGCGTGCATAGTGCCATTGTACAAAGGCAAAGGGGATAAGAGTGAGTGCTCAAATTACAGAGGTCTAAGTTTGTTGAGTATTCCTGGCAAATTATATGGGAGGGTATTGATTGAGAGGGTGAAGGCATGTACAGAGCATCAGATTGGGGAAGAGCAGTGTGGTTTCAGAAGTGGTAGAGGATGTGTGGATCAGGTGTTTGCTTTGAAGAATGTATGTGAGAAATACTTAGAAAAGCAAATGGATTTGTATATTGATTTTATGGATCTGGAGAAGGCATATGATAGAGTTGATAGAGATGCTCTGTGGAAGGTATTAAGAATATATAGTGTGGGAGGCAAGTTGTTAGAAGCAGTGAAAAGTTTTTATCGAGGATGTAAGGCATGTGTACGTGTAGGAAGAGAGGAAAGTGATTGGTTCTCAGTGAATGTAGTTTTGCGGCAGGGGTGTGTGATGTCTCCATGGTTGTTTAATTTGTTTATGGATGGGGTTGTTAGGGAGGTGAATGCAAGAGTTTTGGAAAGAGGGGCAAGTATGAAGTCTGTTGGTGATGAGAGAGCTTGGGAAGTGAGTCAGTTGTTGTTCGCTGATGATACAACCCTGGTGGCTGATTCCTGTGAGAAACTGCAGAAGCTGGTGACTGAGTTTGGTAAAGTGTGTGAAAGAAGAAAGTTAAGAGTAAATGTGAATAAGAGCAAGGTTATTAGGTACAGTAGGGTTGAGGGTCAAGTCAATTGGGAGGTGAGTTTGAATGGAGAAAAACTGGAGGAAGTGAAGTGTTTTAGATATCTGGGAGTGGATCTGGCAGCGGATGGAAACATGGAAGCGGAAGTGGATCATAGGGTGGGGGAGTGGGCGATAATTCTGGGAGCCTTGAAGAATGTGTGGAAGTCGAGAACATTATCTCGGAAAGCAAAAATGGGTATGTTTGAAGGAATAGTGGTTCAAACAATGTTGTATGGTTGCGAGGCGTGGACTATGGATAGAGTTGTGCGCAGGAGGATGGATGTGCTGGAAATGAGATGTTTGAGGACAATGTGTGGTGTGAGGTGGTTTGATCGAGTAAGTAACGTAAGGGTAAGAGAGATGTGTGGAAATAAAAAGAGCGTGGTTGAGAGAGCAGAAGAGGGTGTTTTGAAATGGTTTGGTCACATGGAGAGAATGAGTGAGGAAAGATTGACCAAGAGGATATATGTGTCGGAGGTGGAGGGAACGAGGAGAAGAGGAGACCAAATTGGAGGTGGAAAGATGGAGTGAAGAAATTTTGTGTGATCGGGGCCTGAACATTCAGGAGGGTGAAAGGTGGGGAAGGAATAGAGTGAATTGGAGCGATGTGGTATACCGGGTTTGACGTGCTGTCAGTGGATTGAATCAAGGCATGTGAAGCGTTTGGGTAAACCATAGAAAGCTGTGTAGGTATGTATATTTGCGTTTGTGGAAGTATGTGTGTACATGTGTATGGGGGCGGGTTGGGCCATTTCTTTCGTCTGTTTCCTTGCGCTACCTCGCAAACGCGGGAGACAGCGACAAAGAAAAAAAAATATATATATATATATATATATATATATATATATATATATATATATATATATATATATATATATATATATATATATGTATATATATATATATATATATATATATATATATATATATATATATATATATATATATATATATATATATATATATATATATATATATATATATATATATATATATTTATTATATTTTTTATTATATATTATATATATTTTATATATTATATATATATTATATATATTTTATTATATATTTATTTTATATATTTATTATATATATTATATTTATATTATACATTTATTATATATATTTTATATATATATATATATATATATATATATATATATATATATATATATATATATATATATATATATATATATATATATATATATATATATATATATATATATATATATATATATATATATCTTTCTTTTTTCTTTCATACTATTCGCCATTTCCCGCGATTGCGAGGTAGCGTTAAGAACAGAGGACTGGGCCTTTGAGGGAATATCCTCACCTGACCCCCTTCTCTGTTCTTTTTTTGGGGGGAAAAAAAAAAAGAAAAACGAGGGGAAGGGAGTTCCAGCCCCCCGCTCCCTTCCCTTTTAGTCGCCTTCTACGACACGCAGGAAATACATGGGAAGTATTCTTTTTTCCCTATATATATATATATATATATATATATATATATATATATATATATATATATATATATATATATATATATATATATATATATATATATATATATCCTCGAAGGCTCAGATTGGGGTGTCTAAATGTGTGTGGATGAAACAAAGATGAGAAAAAAAGAGAGATAGGTAGTATGTTTGAGGAAAGGAAACTCGATGTTTTGCCTCTGAGTGAAACGAAGCTCAAGGATAAAGGGGAAGAGTAGTTTGGGAATGTCTTGGGAGTAAAGTCAGGGGTTAGTGACAGGACAAGAGCAAGGGAAGGAGTAGCACTACTCCTGAAACAGGAGTTTTGGGAGTATGTGATAGAATATAAAGTAGTAAATCGTAGTTTAATATGGGTAAAACTGAAAGTTGATGGAGAGAGATGAGTGATTATTGGTGCATATGCACCTGGGCATGAGAAGAAAGATCATGAGAGGCAAGAGTTTTGGGAGCAGATGAATGAGTGTGTTAGTGGTTTTGATGCACAAGACTGGGTTATAGTGATGGGTGATTTGAATGCAAAGGTGAGTAATGTGGTAGTTGAGGGAATAATTGGTATACATGGGGTGTTCAGTGTTGTGAATGGAAATGGTTAAAAGCTTGTAGATTTGTATGCTGAAAAACTAGTGGTGATTGGGAATACCTGGTTTAAAAAGCGAGATATACATGAATATACGTATGGAAGTAGGAGAGATGGCCAGAGAACGTTAGTGGATTATGTGTTAAGTAGTAGCACTACTCATGAAACAGGAGTGGAGGGAATATGTGATAGAGTGTAAGAAAGTAAATTCTAGATTAATAAGGGTAAAACTGAAAGTTGACGGAGAGAGATGGGTGATAATTGGTGAATATGCACCTGGGCATGAGAAGAAACATCATGAGAGGCAAGTGTTTTGGGAGCAGCTGAATGAGTGTGTTAGTGGGTTTGATGCACGAGACCGAGTTATAGTGATAGGTGATTTCAATGCATAGGTGAATAATGTGGCAGTTGAGGGAATAATATGTATGCATTGGGTGTTCAGTGTTGTGAATGGAAATGGTGAAGAGCTTGTAGATATATGCACTAAAAACGGATTGGTAATTGGGAATACCTGGTTTAAGAATGATCTATACCTAAGAATACGTATGTAAGTAGGAGGGATGGCCAGAGAGCGTTATTGGATTACGTGTTAATTGATAGGCGCGAGAAAGATAGAATTTTGGATGTTAATATGCTGAGAGGTGCAAATGTAGGGATGTCTGATAATTATCTTGTGGAGGCAAAGGTGAAGATTTGTAGAGATTTTCATCAAAGAAGAGAGAATGTTGGGGTGAAGAGAGTAGTGAGAGTAAGGGAGCTTGGGAAGGAGATTTGTGTGAGGAAGTACCAGGAGAGACTGAGTACAGAATGGAAAAAGGTGAGAACAAAGGAGGTAAGGGGAGTGGGGGAGGAATCGGATGTATTTAGTGAAGCAGTGATTGCTTGCGCAAAATATGCTTGTGGCATGAGAAGCGTAGGAGGTGCTCAGATCAGAAAGGGTAGTGAGTGGTGGGATAAAGAAGTAAGATTATTAGTGAAAGAGAAGAGAGAGGCATTTGAACTATTTTTGCAAGGAAAAAATGCAATGAGTGGGAGATGTATAAAAGAAAGAGGCAGAAAGTGAAGAGAAAGGTGCAAGAGGTGAAAAAGAGGGCAAATGAGAGTTGGGGTGAGAGAGTATCATTAGATTTTAGGGAGAATAAAAAGATGTTTTGTAAGGAGGTAAATAAAGTGCGTAAGACGAGAGAGCAGATGGGAACATCAGTGAAGGGGGCTAATGGGGAGGTGATAACAAGTAGTAGTGATGTGAGAAGGAGATCGAGTGAGTATTCTGAAGGTCTGTTGAACGTGTTTGATGATAGAGTGGCAGATAATATGTGTTTTGGTCGATGTGGTGTGCAAAGTGAGAGGGTTAGAGAAAATGATTTGGTAAACAGAGAAAAGGCAGTAAAAGCTTTGCAGAAGATAAAAGCCTCCAAGGCAGCGGATTTGGATGGTATTGCAGTGGAATTTATTAAAAAAGGGGGTGACTGTGTTGTTGACTGGTTGGTATGGTTATTTAGAATATGTATGATTCATGGTGAGGTCCCTGAGGATTGGCGGAATTCTTGCATATTGCCATTGTACAAAGACAAAGGGGATAAGAGTGAGTGCTCAAATTACAAAGGTATAGGTTTGTTGAGCATTCCTGGTAAATTATATGGGAGGGTATTGATTGAGAGGGTGAAGGCATGTACAGAGCATCAGATTGGGGAAGAGCAGTATGGTTTCAGAAGTGGTAGAGGATGTGTGGATCAGGTGTTTGCTTTGAAGAATATATGTGAGAGATACTAAGAAAACCAAAAGGATTTGTATGTAGCATTTATGGATCTGAAGAAGGCATATCATTGAGTTGATAGAGATGCTCTGTGAAAGGTGTTAAGAATATATGATGTGGGAGGCAAGTTGCTAGAAGCATGTGTACATGTAGAAAGAGAGGAAAGTGATTGGTTCTCAGTAAATGTAGGCTTGCGGCAGTAAATATAGGCTTGCGGCAGGGGTGTGTGATGTGTCCTTGGTTGTTAAATTTGTTTATGGATGTGGCTGTTAGGGAGGTAAATGCAAAAGTTTTGGAAAGAGGGGCAAGTATGCAGTCTGTTGTGGATGAGAGAGCCTTGGGAAGTGAGTCAGTTGTTGTTCGCTGATGATACAGCGCTGGTGGCTGATTCATGTGAGAAACTGCAGAAGCTGATGACTGAGTTTGGTAAAGTGTGTGAAAGAAGAAAGTTAAGAGTAAATGTGAATAAGAGGAAGGTTATTAGGTACAGTAGGGTTGAGGGTCAAGTAAATTGGGAGATAAGTTTGAATGGAGAAAAACTGTATGAAGTAAAGTGTTTTAGATATCTGGGAGTGGATCTGGCAGCGGATGGAACCATGGAAGCGGAAGTGGATCACAGGCTGGGCGAGGGGGCGAAAATCCTGGGAGCCTTGAAGAATGTGTGGAATTCGAGAACATTATCTCGGAAAGCAAAAATGGGTATGTTTGAAGGAATAGTGGTTCCAACAATGTTGTGTGGTTGCGAGGCGTGGGGTATGGATAGAGTTGTGCGCAGGATGATGGATGTGCTGGAAATGAGATGTTTGAGGACAATGTGTGGTGTGAGGTGGTTTGATCGAGTGAGTAACGTAAGGGTAAGAGAGATGTGTGGAAATAAAAAGAGCGTGGTTGAGAGAGCAGAAGAGTGTGTTTTGAAATGGTTTGGGCACATGGAGAGAATGAGTGAGGAAAGATTGACCAAGAGGATATATGTGTCGGAGGTGGAGGGAACGAGGAGAAGTGGGAGACCAAACTGGAGATGGAAAGATGGAGTGAAAAAGATTTTGTGTGATCGGGGCCTGAACATGCAGGAGGGTGAAAGGAGGGCAAGGAATAGAGTGAATTGGATCGATGTGGTATACCGGGGTTGACGTGCTGTCAGTGGATTGAATCAGGGCATGTGAAGCGTCTGGGGTAAACCATAGAAAGCTGTGTAGGTATGTATATTTGCGTGTGTGGACGTATGTATATACATGTTTATGGGGGTGGGTTGGGCCATTTCTTTCGTCTGTTTCCTTGCGCTACCTCGCAAACGTGGGAGACAGCGATAAAAAAAAAGAAATATATATATATATATATATATATATATATATATATATATATATATATATATATATATATATATGTATATATATACATATATATATATATATATATATATATATATATATATATATATATATATATATATATATATATATATATATATATATATATATATATATACATATATATATATATATATATATATATGCAGTCTGTTGGGGATGAGAGAGCTTGGGAAGTGAGTCAGTTGTTCGCTGGTTATACAGCGCTGTTTGCTGACTCTTGTGAGAAACTGCAGAAGCTGGTGACTGAGTTTGGTAAAGTGTGTCAAAGAAGAAAGTTAAGATTAAATGTGAATAAGAGAAAGGGTTTAGGTACAGTAGGGTTGAGGGATCAAGTCTATTGGGAGGTAAGTTTGAATGGAGAGAAACTGGAGGAAGTAAAGTGTTTTAGATATCTGTGAGTGGATCTCTCAGTGGATGGAGCCATGGAAGAGGAAGTGAATCATAGGATGGGGGAGGGGGCAAAAATCCTTGGAGCCTTGAAAAATGTGTGGAAGTCGAGAACATTATCTCGGAAAGGAAAAATGGGTATGTTTAAAGGAATAGTGGTTCAAACAATGTTTTATTGTTGCGAGGTGTGGGCTATGGATAGAATTGTGCGCAGGAGTGTGGATATGCTGGAAATGAGATGTTTGAGGACAATATGTTGTGTGATGTGGTTTGATCGAGTAAGTAATGTAAGGGTAAGAGAGATGTGTGGAAACAAAAAGAGCGTGGTTGAGAGAGCAGAAGAGGGTGTTTTGTTATGGTTTGGGCACATGGAGAGAATGAGTGAGGAAAGATTGACCAAGAGGATATATGTGTCGGCGGTGGAGGGAACGAGGAGAAGTGGGAGACCTAATTGGAGGTGGAAAGATGGAGTGAAAAAGATTTTGAGTGATCGAGGCCTGAACATGCAGGAGGGTGAAAGGCTTGCAAGGAATAGAGTGAATTGGATCGATGTGGTATACCGGGGTCGACGTGCTGTCAATGGATTGAATCACGGCATGTGAAGCGTCTGAGGTAAACCATGAAAAGTTCTGTGGGGACTGGATGTGGAAAGGGAACTGTTGTTTCGGGCATTATTACATGACAGTTAGAGACTGAGTGTGACCAAATGTGACCTTTGTTGTCTTGTCCTAGCGCTACCTCGCATACATGAGGGGGGAGGGGGATGTTATTCCAGGTGTGCCGAGGTGGCGATGGGAATTTTTAAAGGCAGACAGTATGAATTATGTACATGTGTATATATGTATATGTCTGTGTGTGTATATTTATGTGAACATCTCAATTGAGATGTATAGGTATGTATATTTGCGTGTGTGGACTTGTATGTATATACATGTGTATGGGGGTGGGTTGGGCCATTTCATTCGTCTGTTTCCTTGCAAACGCAAACGCGGGAGACAGCGACAAAGTAAATGAAAAAAAGAAAAAAAAAAAAATATATATATATATATATATATATATATATATATATATATATATATATATATATTATCCCTGGGGATAGGGGAGAAAGAATACTTCCCACGTATTCCCTGCGTGTCGTAGAAAGCGACTAAAAGGGAAGGGAGCGGGGGGCTGGAAATCCTCCCCTCTCGTTTTTTTTTTTTTTTTCCAAAAGAAGGAACAGAGAAGGGGGTCAGGTGAGGATACTCCCTCAAAGGCCCAGTCCTTTGTTCTTAACGCTACCTCGCTATCGCGGGAAATGGCGAATAATATGAAAAAAAAGAAAAAAAAAAAAAAATATATATATATATATATATATGTATATATATATATATATATATATATATATATATATATATATATATATATATATATATATATATCATAAAAAGCTCCATCAGCCAGGATCGAACCTGGACCCCTGGTGCAAGAGGCAGGCATGCTAATCGCTAGGCTAAGGGACTGTATAATAGGAAACAACTATTCGAAATACTAAGTACTCGAATACCCTTCGTCTCACTATGGTGAGCAACGGGGTCTATCGGTTGTTTCCGAACAGAACACATAGCCAGCTGAGAGCGTTTTACCGAACCTGACTGTACAACGCGGAGTTATATGAATACGAATAAAGTGTATATGAACGCGCACCTTCATAGAACAAACAAAGCTCCATCAGCCAGGATCGAACCTGGGACCCCTTGTGCAAGAGGCAGGCATGCTAACCGCTAGGCTAAGGGACTGTATAATAGGAAACAACTATTCGAAATACTAAGTACTCGAATACCCTTCGTCTCACTATGGTGAGCAACGGGGTCTATCGGTTGTTTCCGAACAGAACACATAGCCAGCTGAGAGCGTTTTACCGAACCTGACTGTACAACGCTGAGTTATATGAATACGAATAAAGTGTATATGAACACGCACCTTCATAGAACATACAAAGCTCCATCAGCCACATATATAGAAATATATGTATGCACGTGATTTCCTGTATAGATTCACGGCTATAGCATTAATGTTTACACATCAGAAAATGGCATGTTGACAGACTGATTGATCTCAAATATCTTACAATTGCGAGCCAAGAAACTCGAAGCAAGGATGTCGAGAACAGCAGACAAACCGCATACCACTGAACAACCTATAAGAACAAAGCTGCTACTCTTGAACTACTATCCAGAGAAGGAGAAGTTCTCCCAACGGTATTGTCGTAATACCTTGTCCGCCTACTGTTCTCAGCATCATGGGCGCCAATATCCGGCACGCAATACGGATTATTAAGATTAATCTACATGTCCCGCCATGCGGACACACACCGTGTCGGTGGAGCTGTGGAGCTGTACACAGCAATTTGGAATACCTTATTTTCTCATTTGTGAAAGTATATATATATATATATATATATATATATATATATATATA